>NC_133793.1:1394781-1398062 GCF_003597395.2 Chelonoidis abingdonii
CTTGGGGTCCCCCAGGGAAGGTTTTGGGGAGACCAGAGTGAGCCAAACACTGGAATTTTTGGCTGGTGGCAGCGCTATAAGATCCAAGCTGGTAATTAAGCTTGGAGGTTTCATGCTAGCAACTTATTTTCTGAACTCTAAGGTTCAGATCTGAGTAGGAAAGCTGTGACAGGGCCTTTAGTCAGTCTGAGATCCTCAATGCTCTTCCTAGCTATTCAGTCTGTGGGAGCTTGAGCTGACCTGAGACAAGAAGCAGATAGACAGGCTCTTCTGCAGAATGTTGGAGCTGTCTGCTTTGTCTCCATGGGGGCTGGGGAGCAGGTGTGGAGGCACCTGCAGCTGCTGAAACTTTGCAGGAGAAATTGGCAGAAGGAGCCTGTTTTTATAGGCTCAAAGCATTTTCTCAGAGCAATAGATTACATCCCTCTATTATCAGCAGATAAAGATGGCAGTAATTATGGCTCAGCAGCATCCCACATTTTTCTCTGAAGGACTCTATTGGTGCCAGCTCACGTGAGCGGCTGAGCACTAATCACTGCTCTCATGAGTAAGCCAGCAAGGCTGCAGTGCGCATAAAGGTCACGGCTTTCACAACGGCCTGACAAATAGGAACTGTTTTTTATTTGCTTCCAGGCAGCAGGGCAGCTACTGGGTCAGCTGCGTGAGACAGAGCTGCAAATCAGAAGCATGAATACGACAGAGATGCCAGGACACCACACTGACAGAGCCACAGAAAAACAGAGATAGTCACACAGAAACCCTGCACAGGGGTGTCTTTTCCGAGGACAAAATAAATCTCTCTTGATAAAGCCGTTCTAATATTTACAGTGAATGGGGGTTTTCAATGGATCAACTCACTTACGTTACATTTTTCATGTCAGATAAATCTAACAGAAGGAGTGAGTGGGTGAGGGTGGGGGGAAGGAGCCCGGTGAGACACAGTCTGGATCTGGGAGCTCCAGCAATTGTCCCCTAAGGAACCTCAAGGGGGAAGAAGGTGGCCCAAGATAGTTACTGATCCTTTCCAGTTCAGAGTCAGCATGGGGACCTGCCCTCACTCCTTCTCCCCCCAGATACCCTGACCACTCCGGTGCTTTGGCACCATCAGAAACCCAGCTGAGCAGTGCCAGCTCATCCCTGGACACTTTAAAGAGTGTCCATAAGACCTGAAGGCTCCAGGGCCACCCACCCTCCCAGCTTTCACTGGGCTCTCCTATAAGCCCTTGCAGAAGGAAGCAATTCTAGCCAGGTACATGCTACAGAGTCCTAAGCTATTTTGTGTTTAAGGCTACAGCATTTCAAAAGAAGATAAGGTCAGTGCGAGCAGATTCAGATTAATCCCATCTTTGATTTCAGTGAGATCATTTCCTGGCGGTGGTCAGTCCCTGGGGGATCCAAGAACTAGCACTAGCTAATTTTGCATAACTATATATTTTAAACGAGCATCAAGGGCACTCAGCCTGGGATGGGTGCTGGGTTTGAGAGTCTAGTGGAAAGAAAAATGAATAAATAAAGACACATCTAATGAGCTTTACAGAAGGGGAACCCACTGGGATCCTTCTCCGGAGATGCTTTTGCCCTAGGGTTGGTCTCTCCTGAATGAGACTGGGAAAATATTTTGGTGTCTCCTCAGAGTTTGATGGAAGCAGGGAAGGATTAGCTGTAAATTTTAGGGCACTGGTTGGACTACGCAGGAGCAGTTTCTTTGTGTGCATGTGCACACGTGATTATTTTTGTGTGACCACGTGTCTCCCTCCCTCTCCCTGCTGGTTCAGAGCCACAGAATTTCATTCCCCCCAGGCAATTTCAGGAATGCTGGAAGACATATGACCACAGAAGGAAGGATGAAATGAGCCACACCATGTGCCCCAAGGAGGAGCAGGCTGGCCACACGGCTGGTCTAGTTTCAAAGCAGAGTGAGGAGAGTGACCCAGCCAGAGCTCAGCTGCCGCCTGCATCTGCAGCCCTGCAGCAAGATCTCCCCACATCACTCCCTCCACAGAGGTCACTTGTGGAGCCTCTTCCAGGGCCCCCACCTAGGTGCACAGACATCAGGGCAGCAGATAACTCACCAGGGAGCTTCATTGCCCCTTTGGGTCCCCTCTGCAGCAGTTACTGAGCAACCGATGCTCCCAGTCAAAGGGAGCACAGCTCCTGCTGGAGGGAGGCAGCTCCTGGCACAGTGGCTGGAGGCTCCCTGACCCAGACTCCCTGAATCTTTCTGCCACTTTGCCAGCTTGTGTGAGAACACACCGACCATGTGGGGGGTCCCTCACTCATGGCCAGAATCTCATTTATAACTGGCCGACAATGCCCAGCCTGGGACCTTTGAAAATCAGGTTTCCCATCTGAAAATAACCTAGTAAAACACCAGCATTGTGGAGCTGTCATGAGCACGAGGCAGAGGTGCCCAGGCTAGGTGTAGAAAGCAGGTGTCTTGCCCCTGTGAGGAGGCTGATTAATATGGTGCATTTAGTTCTGCAGTGCCTGAGGCTCTGGTGGGGTTTACACACCTCAGGAGGATGGTCAGAGGCACAAAGGGCTGTGACAGTCAATGGGGGTTGGGCACTCAACTCCCCTCTGTGTCTTTGGAGAGCTACCCCTCCTCCCCTCCTTCCTGGGGAAAACCCCTCACCACACCTCTGCGCGGCCCAGAGTATCACAGCTCCGTTCTACTGAGTGTTCACGGGAGGCTTCAAAAGGCTAATGAGGTTGGGGCCAGATCCTTAGCTGGCGTAAATCAGCATAGCTCTATTCACACCAATGCCTCTGGGCAGCAGCTGAAGGATATTGTGCAAGGAACACAGCAGTAAGCAGTAAGTACAGCCATACTCTATCAAAGAAACTGAGGAACCACCTGATCAGCATCCTATACAGCAAACAGGAAAACATCAAAAAAGAGCTCTCCAACCTGGAGACTCTGATTAATAACCAAACTTCCATACAAACGGACTTCACTAAAATAAGACAGGAGATCTACATTACTCACTTCATCTCTCTACAAAGGAAAAAGGACTGTAAGCTGTCTAAACTCCTACCTGCCATATGGGGCCACAACCGTGGTACCCCTAACCCACCCTGCAATATCGTCAATCTATCCAACTACACACAGTCCAGAAGAAAAGTCTGTCCTATCTCGGTGACTCTCTTTCTACCCTGCCACTCCCACCAACATGATACAGTTCTGTGGCGATCCAGAAGTCTACTTTCGCCGTCTCCAACTCAAAGAATACTTCCAGGACAACACTGAACAGTGCACTGATACACAGGTACCCTCCCAC
>NC_133793.1:1400175-1539421 GCF_003597395.2 Chelonoidis abingdonii
CTGCTAGAACAGGGCCTCATCCTCCCTGATTGAACTAACCTCGTTATCTCTAGCTTGCTTGCTAGCATATATATACCTGCCCCTGGAAATTTCCACTACATGCATCTGACGAAGTGGGTATTCACCCACGAAAACTCATGCTCCAGGACGTCTGTTAGTCTATAAGATGCCACAGGATTCTTTGCTGCTTTAGCAGTAAGTTGGTGAATGGCCACAGAGTGGCTCCCCAGCACCCCTGCCCTGTTCACCTATAGGCTGAGCTTGGTAGTATGTGTAAATCTGAGAGCCTCTGTGTCAGATCCAGGAATGAAGACAGAGAAAAGTGCCTGGTTCTGCCCACACCCAGAAGCAAAGGTGTGACAGTGCAGCTGAGGCAGGAAGAAACCCATTCGGATTCGTGTGGGGAATATGGGGACTTGCCAATATCCTGTGCCATCCTGAGCATCCCCCAGCCAGCTGTCAGCACTGCCAATGCTCCAGACATCTGCAGGTACCACACCTCATCCTGCTCCTGGTGCCACACTGGCCAGTGCCTCCAGAGCGAGAGCTGGCTGCCTCTGCACCACTACCGCTGCATGTTCGTTCAGGAGAATCCCTGCACTGCTATCTCGAGAGATGGCAGAATGGGGAGATGATTCCTCTGTGTGATGTGGGGGAGGGCTGCTGCTTGGTCAGGAGTGCATGTAATAGCAGCTCCATGGTGCCAGGATTATCGCCTGAGTCTGTGTACCATGTTTCCTATCTAGGTAACCAGGATTGAATCAAGGGGCTCAGGTGTTTGCACCCTGGATTTCTTCTCCAATGGCAGCAGAGTTTGTTACTATAAAGTGATCAAAACATTCCCAGGCATGGTTCCCCACAGAGGCCATTTAAAAGGTTAAAAGCATTTGTGATCTGGCCCCAATGCAGATCTGTATTAGAAATACATGAGAAAAGGGGAGAAGGAAAACCAGTCATTTGCCTTTTATTAAAGTTTCAGGAGGAATCCAGGCCAATATAAACTCTTTTTTTTATTTAATAACAATATAGTTAAAATACTGCTGCTGCGTCCCACCCCACCCCTTTCTCGTTTTTCATTATCGCTGTGCTACGTTAGCCCAAACACAGCGTCCCCACCACACAGCTCCAGCTTTGGCTTAGGAACGTCCAGGTGCACATGGAAGCCCAGCGATGGGTACTGGTGGGAGATCGGTGCTCATTCTCCACCTGAAGGGTGCTGGGGAGACCCAAATGTGTGGAACTCCAGAGGAGACCTTGCTTCTAGCATCGAGCAGAGGGAAATTTCTCTTTCTGTGCTCACAGCTTTGAAAGCACAAAGCTCCCTTCCTCCAGCCCAGCAGAGCAGGCCATTCCAGTCCACGGCACCAGGGGTTTGTGCCTGAAATCCAGAGGTACTTACAGATTCATAATGTTTACCAAGTGCTCCTTAACCTTTTGACAGCTGCCCAGAGTGCTGGAGGCAGGCTGATAGCTGCTCTAATCAGAGAGATGAGGAAGCCGTGTGACGCCCTTCGGAGCCTATTTAGCAGGAATTCTCTGGGGTTAACCAAAAAGATACTGTTTGTTTTGTTTGGCAGGGAAATTCACTTTTCTTTCACCATGTGTATTGACACATGAATCAGCACTGGCGCGGCGAGCAAGTACTCAACAGTTGTATACAAGCGAAAGAGTGTGTGTCAGGCAGCAAACTGAAGACTGGAGTAATGAGACTATTAATCATGTCACATTCAATCAGCCAAAATCACACAGTCCTTAGTCTGTGGGACACTTTTTCCCCACGAGGCATGTGGATTTCTGTCACACAGGCTGTAACATTCACGGGCTGCACTTTCTCTCTCAACCTAAATCATTTCAAGGCACACAGATCTGTCGTTTTACAGAGCGCTCAGTCTCTGGTCTCAGCTCTTCCAAAGTGCATTGCTGCCCCCCTTACGGTGCTGGGGACTCAGGATTCCTAAGGCATCTTTTCGGTGTAGTTAACAGACCTTGGCCAGATCCTCAGCTGGTGTAACTCAGCATAACCCACCTTGATTTAAATGGAGCTTCAGCCATACACCAGCTGAGGATCTGGCCCAGGGTTTGGAGGTCCAGCAGAGTTGGGCAAACTGGGTCAAAAATCAGTTGCTGAATAGCTTTTTTGAAAGATGCTGTGGGACTGGTTGAGTTCTTAGATGTGATTTTTATTATTGCCAAGCTCCTCTCTAAAATAAACAGTTACAATCATCTCAGTCTCTTCTCCTACAGAAGTCTCTCCAGGCGTCCACCCATTCTCATCTGCCATCTTTGGGGAAAGCAAGGGACAGAGTTCCTTGAGGACACAAGACTTGCTGGAAAGACAGATTTGGATTTCTGTGCAAGAAAACTGCCTGATATTGTTCTGTTCCTGCAGAATTCAGGAAAACAGGATTCTGTGACCATTCTTTGTAAGTAAACAGGATTGCACAAAACCCCCCTGCTTCACTGTGTTTCTAAGCATTCACTTCCAACACACTATTGAAATTAGCTTTGTACAAAACGTGCCTTGTGAGGCATCATTTGAAAGCTAATAACTCACTGGTCAGTAATATTCTTGCATGTTGTACTTACAGGGTGTGTACAAAAAGTTATGAATATAGACTGGACTTCTGAGTAGCATATGTTTAACCCAGACCTGTCAGGGGGAGCTGGTACACAGATCTGCCTTAGACAATGGAATGGGTATTTGATTCTCTGACCAGCCCATTCTACAGGCAAATGCAGTGAAGGTCCATTTTTACATATTAAGCTATTAAGCTAAGAAGTGGGGGAAGAAAGAGCATGGAGCTTCTTTCAGCACCAGACTCTGTTGCTTTCCTCACAACTTGAATAAACTTTACTTTGAGGGGTAACTCTCCAAAGAATCCATTTCAATGGTTTAATGATCTGTAAAGACAGAGGGCTGAACGTCAAGTGATAAACAGTTGAATCAACTGATTATATATAATATCACTGTATTATGAAATTGTACAGAGTGAGCTCTTTTCTGGAAGCTAATAACATGCTGGTGATTAATCTCACTGTGAGATGTCTGTATTAACGCTATAGGAGTGAATTGGATACTTCATGATATTATGCTTTAAAGTTCCTAGCCAAAAGGGACAAAAAGGTTCTGTCCCATATAGGAGAGAAACCGGTAGAGTCAAAACAATGTAAATGAAGCAGGTAGAGTCAAAAGAATGGAAGCCCCATGTACACAGAAATCATATAGGGGATGGGATGCCCACGGGCAGAGGAAAAAAGCATGATGTCATCCTGCTTCTTGAAACAAAGTCATTGAACTTTAGAAGATATAAGCAAAGACAGAAGCCATCTTTGGCACCTATCCCTGGACAGACAAGAAGCCAGAGCTCTTGCAGGCTGAGAAAGATCAGTCCTTCCGCCAAGGGGTGGCTGAAGTCTCTGGAATCGAATATATGTGAGAAACCATCTTGAGCAAAGCCTGTACCTTGCTAGAGTAAGTTTGAGACTTTTAGATGGTTTTACTTTTATTTCCTTGTAACCCTTTCTGACTTTATTCCTTTTACTTGGCATCACTTAATCTATGTCCTATTGTTAATAAACTAGTTTTATTTTTATTATTAACCATCTCAGTGCAGTGTTTCAAGGGAAGGGTGTATTCACCCGAGTTAAGTCAATAAGCTGTGATGTGCTGTTGTGTCTTTACAGGGGCAAACAAACCTCATTTCTCCCAACTGACCAGGTGAGGGTTGGAGATTGGAGAGCACATGGTTTTGGGAAGATTCGGGACTGGGGGTGTGGTGGGGTCACCTTGCTGGTTGTAGTCAAGGCAGGTGGAAGTCAGACTGTAGACAGGCTGCCAGGGTCAGAGCTGCCTACCACATAGAGACTCAGGGTGTGACCTGCATAGGCTGGTTGTGAGCATCCCAGACTGGGAGCTACAACAGCAAAGCACTGAAGGCACCCAACATTGTAGGGCAAGTGGGGACACAACCCCTCACTGATCTGGATTGCACCCCAAACCCTGTGACACTCGCATAGATAGTTTTCCCTCCTCATAGAAACAACCTGGAAAGGCCCCAAATATTGGCTGATTGGTAAGGCCAAAAAGGGGCAAGAGTATATAAACTTCTGACCTTTGGGGTTTGGAGGACAGTTCCTGAGGAGCAGGTTATCCTGGACGCCTACTGAAGGGTACCCTACCCCTGCCTCTGATGCAGCTGGTGTCCACCATCAGAGACAAGTTTCTGGGCTCGATAGACCCGTGCTCTCAGATGGTGTCGTTTTCTCTCCTCCTTGAGGTTCTTTGTTCTTGGAGGTGCCCTGGCACACAGGAGAATGGCTGCTAGGGGGTGATCCCATCTTGGATTGGACACTTCACCCAATGCGATAATGAGCCTGCCAGGGGGAGGCAAGGCCGCCCTGTTGGCATGTAAGCAGCAGCAGGAGGACGCAGAGCCCCAAGCATGCATTGTGCCAAAGGCGGAAGCCCTTCAAGAGCCGATGGAAAGAGTTATTCAAGTTTATGGCAGGGTGACCAGAGAGGATTCCACTCGGCCTGGCTTTCCTCCGGCGGTCATCAGTCTTCCCTGCTCTGTTCCATCTGTGGAGAACCACATCCTGTGAGGCAGTTCTGTCCAATACTATGAGGTTTCTCTGTATTCATCCCCATTGTCTGACTGGTTGGCAGCATTATTTTCATCTCAGTTATGCCCTTCCTGGCGGAGAGGGGGCAGGGAGCTGCCTTGCCTCAAGATTCCAGGAGTGGCTGCAGCACTCCCAAAAGGTCTGAATGGACAAGGAACCGATGGAAGGACTGATGGGAGGGCTGAGTTCTGTGCAAAGGCGCTGAGCATGCTGCTGTCATTATGGGGATGCTGCACATGGAATACCTCGCTATTACATCAGCATCAGCAGAACCATTCCACTACCAGGGAGGGCACAAGAAATTATACAAACCAATCCCTACGGGTCCTGTTTTAAAGCTCTTCCCATCTCTCTCACACCCCCACGCTAGCCATCCAGCTGGGACTAGCATACCTGAGAGATTGCTGCCTGCAGAGACAACAAGCAGCATCTGCAAACAGGTATGTGTGGGACAGCAAACGCCACACTTTCCCGAGACTGCTCTCTTCCTCTGACAGCTCAGTGAGGGCCACTGTTTGCTCTTAGTTTCACACCGATGAAAATCTGCATTATCGCCACTGAACTCCATGGAGTTTCTCTGGATTTACACCACAGCCAGTGAGAGCAGGATTTGGCCATGAAAGTGGTGATTGGGGTAAACAATGGTCTGGCATGGAAGGGCAAATTCTCTCTCCCTCCTCTTCCTTTCCTTTCCCAGCTAAAACTGTCTGTCTACTTGAGACAATTTGCAGGAGCACAAATGCTGACTTGTGATATGGGCAGGGTCAGTGTGGTAGAGTGTGAATCTTTTTTGTTTTTTAATTTTCAGTGTAAGGGCCGGACTCACTAGTACACGGTGGCTGCTTCATGTGGCTCTGTAGCAGCACCAAACAGCCAGCATGTACTGGACAGTTAAGCTAGGCTTACAGCTGCTTGGCATCACCAGCTCAGCAGTACAAAGTAGCTAGAGTATACAGCCTAGTTTCCCACTCCTTCCTGTTCTGCACACGCGTGTGCACACACACACACACACACACTTACTTTCCCCTCTGGCTTACCCTGGCTGAGTAGATCTGACCCGGCACTCTCAGTACTTAAGCGTATGCTTAACTTTAAGTGTGTGAAACGTCCCCTGGAGCTCAGAGTGAAGCACATTTGCTTAAGTGTGTTGCTGGGTCAGTGCCTAATAAACAAAAACTTTAGATCCTGCAGTCTGCAAACAGAGCGGGCCAGATCCTCAGCTGGTGTACATTGACAGAGCTCCATGACAGTCACAGGAGCAACCCTGATTTACACCAGTTGAGGATTTGGCCAAGGGTAGGTTTGGATGGCACTATAGCCCAGGGAACAAGACTCCTCTATGGGTGGGACAAGGCAAATGAAACGAATGCTTTGCTGCAGCTTGAGTATTCCAGTCCGCTTTCTCTTTGGCCATGTTCAGCAGGCCCTCTGTCAGCCACTCTCATTCCTGGGCTGCCCAGTCACCGACAGCGTTTCGCAAGAAGAAATGTCCAGTCATCATTCAAACATCTGCCAGCAGAAATTCATTTCCCTTTGGCAGCCATGAGCTGGTAGAATGACTGGGCTAGCCCTACAAACCTACTGCCATGGAGACTTACACACTCTTCTGTGGATCCTTGGCTAGTCTTGCTGGCATGATCCAAGTGTCCACGCCACTTGCCTTCTGCCCCTGTTTATTCTGCATGCCCTGTTCCGTGCTGGAGAAGCAGAAAACTCCCACATAGGGTCCCTCAACAAAATGCTTTACTTTAATGAAAGAATGAAAAGTTTTCCAAGGTCTGCTAGAAGCCAAACCAGCAGGCTTACCAGCTTAGAACCAGGCCACCAACTATCGGCTGGATCTCAGACCTGCAACCTCTATGAAACAATCCTATTAAATGCTGATCATGCTCTAAACATTCCTATTCAAGAGGCACCATTGGCTCAAAATCTAGTCATTTTTAAAATATGAGTTGGTTTCTGGTACCACACCTGTCCTCTGCCAATCCAGGGAATTTTCAGCAACATTTTCTTTTTGTTATAAATACTTCTTTTTGTGAAAGACCCAAAGAAACAAGATGGGCCGGGGAAGCAGTAAATATTGACTCTGTGTAGCTTTAAACATGTGAGTAATTCTACTGACCTTACTCCAGGTAAGCACACGTGTTGAGTGTTTGCAGGATTAGGGCCAAAGTGCAATGAACAGCATAAAGTAAACAGATGGAGTGAGGGGAGAAACAGAGATAAATATTCTGTCTAATCTCCATTAAATCATTGTAGGTGATACTTGTAACACCTGTACATACAAAAACTTCAAAGAGAAGTGTGGTCTTTTAAGTTGATGGCATCTCTTCAAATAAACAGAAGCATTGGTACTTGGCTATTGATCAAGTTGTGACAAATTATCTGCCCTTTTAAACCTGTGCTGTCACTGTACAGTGTGTCTGTAGCAGTCTTCTGCATATATTGCAGCTTCCTGAATCAAAGAAACCTTTCACACAATCATCTCAGTCTGAAAATAATAGGATTATACTCTACTTTTTCCACTTAAATTGCTGACTAGACCACAAAATTAAACATCAGTCTTCCAGCTGAGAGCCCTTCCCACTGGATCATGAAGGAACTGATGATATCTCTGAATAGTTGCATGTGCAGTAGATTTTAGCAGCTGCCACAGCTTTTGGTCAGACATTGTGAGGCTATGCGGAATTTTTTAAAAAAAAATAAAGATATGTAACTCCTTGGGCTTTCAGAAGCCTGTTTCTTGGACAGTCGCCAGCCATCTCCTAGTCATTAGTTTGTGGTCTTGAAGTTTGAAGGTTACATTTTTGAACCAGAGCTTGAGAGGTAGGCATGGGGGCAGGGTGCTGCTTTCCAAAGGAGCTGAGTACGCAGAGCTCCCATGGAGTTTGCAACTAACAAGGGCTGTGTTTCTGCCAGGTCTCCTGTGAGCGACTTGAAAATGTCAGCCCAGATACATCTTTGCCACACAGGCCAGACCCACAGAGGCCCTAAGACAGAGGTGGGCAAACTATGGCCCGCGAGCCACATCCAGCCTGCAGGACTGTCTTGCCTGGCTCTTGAGTTCCCAGCCAGGGAGGCTAGTCCCCAGCACCTCCCCTGCTGTCCCCCCTCCCCAGCAGCCTCATCTTGCCATGTCACCAATGCTCTGGGCAGCAGGGCTGTGAGCTCCTGCCGGGCAGCGTAGCAGCAAGAGCCGCTGGCCTGCCCCGGTGCTCTAGCTTGCGCGACGGTGTGGCTGGCTCTGGCTAGGCGGTGCAGCTGCCAGTCCGGCTGCTCTGAGCAGCATGGTAAGGGAGCAGGGAGCAGGGGGGTTGGATAAGGGGCAAAGGGTCCCGAGGGACAGTTAGGGGACAGGGAGCAGGGTGCAGTTGGATGGGCCAGAGGTTCACGGGGGCAGTTGGAGGAGAACAGGGGGGTTAATAGGCATGGGAGTCCCAGGGGGCCTGTCAGGGGGTGGGGGTGTGGATAGGGGTCGGGGCAGTCAGGGGACAGGGAGCAAGGGGGGCNCGCAAAACCGATTTTATAACATCGGTTTCGTAATATCGGTTTAAACTACTTCGAAATAATCGTGCAGTGTAGACGTAGCCGCAGTTTTTTGCTTTGAAGAGTCCTCTGAAGTAGTAGTTCAGGTGGCAGTTAAGGGTCGGCAGGGAAGGAGGGTCTCAGGTGTGCATATGAGGTGTACAAAATCAAAGGTCTGGATTATACCATCTCTTCTGGTTCCCCTGGTCTCTTAATACAAATCCAAGACTTATCTGTCTCTTTATAGCTGCTGGTGGCTGTACTATTATTTTACCTCACTCATGACATTTCCTGCTTCACCGGAGTCTCTTCTTTCATCTCACAACAGTTAGATTTTTTTCCACTTTCTACTTGTACAGCTAGCTCATTGATCACATGTGATCAGGTAACCTAGCCTGGGTGGCCTCACATAACATTAATCCCTGGAGCACCCAGTTTCAATTCTGGGGACTTTTCCAATGGAAACACACACATCCCAAAGCTAGACAGTGTGGTCCAGTGGATAGGTCCTGCGTTTTACACCCAGCTTTGTCACTGAGCTACTGCATGACCTTGGACAAGTAACTGATTTGCTAAGCTTCCATTTTTCCATCTGTATATTAGGAATGATGATAATTGCTCTTCATTGTAACATACTGTGAGATCTATGGACGACAATTTATATATATATGTCATTGTATTTGGTCGTGTTGCCTCTGGTTAGGAAGTATGTCCAGACATTCTGTAAACCACAAGGGTCGTCTTAGAATAATGTTTTCGAAGAGTGGCGAGCTTTGTGCCATGAACATACAACATATTTGTCACAAAGACTTGATGGAAACATGAAGCACAGGAAAAGTATAATGCACAAATAGCTGAGAAAAGAAAAAGCAAGGCTGAATGCAGAGTTTGTATAAGAGAATGACTACTGGCTGCTTCCTCAATTCACAGAAAAACTGTAACAGTAACTAAAGCTTATCACTATCATCTAAATGTAAATATATTCTCAAACCCTATATATCACTCCTTCTGTACCTGTCTCCATTATGCTAGCAAATGGATCCTTCTTCCAATGTAAATCAATCCCCAGAAAAACAGAAATTCAGCACCAAGCTTAGTCTTGTAAATGAGTTAGAACTATCTAAAAAAAACTCCATTCTTCTGCTTTAATTGATTGTGATATTTACAGTTCATTCCCATCTGCCCTCAAATGAAACATGGATTAGAACATAGATCGCATTTTCCAGAATACTTTTCTGCCTCTATTACATTAAAGCCAACACAGGGGATAACTCAGAAAATAATGTAAAGTTTTAAGGTGGAACATATTACAGCAGAACAAATAGCAAAGCTCTTTCCATAGTCAGTGGGAAAGCAAGTGAGTGTAAAATGTTGCAACTGCTTGAACAGACATAAAAATCATAATTAACAGGGATATCTCAATATCAAAGTGTGCATGGGAAACTGTCAGGTTTTGTATGGTGATTGAGGAGGCAAATTGTAGCTGGCAAAATTCAGATGGGTCAGAGATTCAGTTAACTCATTGAACTAACACTCTTCTGTGCTGGCAGCATTTTGAGAATCTTTTTTTAATGTAAAGAAACTGTGTGATTAGGAGACAATATGACAACCCTTTGCTGAGCTGTACATGGATTAAGAACATTAAACTTTTCTGATGTGCTTGATTGAGTGCAACCTGAATCCCTTGGAAAACCTTTGTCTGGCTTTTCATCCCAGATGATGATTCTGTTATATTGAGGACTGTGTTAGAATTGCAAGCTATAACTTTCAGATCAGAGGGGGCTCTCTAGTCCTGCATGCAGGCTAGAAGGCTCTGTGGCAAAGCCTGCAAGCAAAATTGGTCAGGAAAGAACTGGCTTAAAACAAGCTGGAGTGAGTTGTGCCTTGCTGCCCTCAAGAGCAGCCTGTTTCATTTCTCTCTGTTTTGGGGATGCGTGTTGTTCTGAATTCTAGGAAATAAAATAATGTTATGTTGCAATCTTCCAGGAAGAGCATGTACACCTTATTTAATTTCTCTATGTGTATGTTGTGAACATGCCCATAACCAGTCTCAAGTTTTTCTCCCAGTATTTCAGCCATTCCATTCTAGTTTTGCTCAACACCTGGAAGGGCAGACTCATGTAAAAGTGGGAAAGAAAGAAAATCGGAATTTTTTGAACCTCAGAAAAAGTTTGGATTACATTTAGTTTGAGCATTGAGCACGTGTGTGTTCTTATTTTAACTAAGTTGTTTCACACATCCCTAATTGCAACCAGATGTCTGGATATTGTTTTAAAAACAATAAGAGCAATTTGAGGTGATCTCTAATATAAAATTAACAAAAGAATGTAAACTTTGCGGGGTCTTCCTGGTGTAATTTGTACATCTCCTGGCTCAACAGGCCCCAAATCCTGATTGTAACCTCTTAGAGCAGAGGTGGGCAAACTACAGCCTGCGGGACTGTCCTGTCCAGCCCCTGATCTCCCGACTGTGAAGGCTAGCCCCCAGTCCCTCCTTTGCTGCCCCCCACACAGCCATGACGCCGCATGGGCAGCGGGGTTGCATGCTCCTGCAGGGCAGTGTGTTTGGCTCAGGCTGGGTGGCACTGCTACCAAACATGCTGCTCTGAGTGGCAGCGTAAGGGGGCTGGAGCTGGGGGGCTAGATAAGGGGTGGAGGTTTGGGGGGGCAGGCAGAGGACAGGGAATGGGTGGTGGGTTTGGATAAGTATGGAAGTCCCGGGGGGCTTGTCAGGGGCCAGGGGTGTGGATGGGGGTCAGAAGACAGGGAACAGGAAGGGTTGGATAGGTGTAGAATTCCAGGGGGCCTGTCAGGGGGCGGGAGTATAGATAGGAGTCAGGAGGGTAGTCAGGGGACTGGGAGCAGGACGGTTGGATAGGGGGTGGGGTCCCGGAAAGCAGTTAGGGGTGGGGAGTCCGGGAAGGGGGTGGTTCGGGGACAGGGAGCAGGGGGTGTTGGATAGGTGTGGGGTCCTGGGGGGGTCGGTTGGGGGTAGGGAGTCCTGGGAGGGGGTGGTCAGGGGACAGGGAGCAGGGGGTGTTGGATGGGTTGTGGATTCTGAGGGGGGCAGTCAGGAGGCAGGAAGTGGGAGGAGTCAGATGGGGTGGGGGCCAGGCTGTCTGGGGAGGCACAGCCTTCCCTCCTCGGCCCTCCATACCTTTTTGGAACCCCCATGTGGCTCTCAGGCCAAAAAGTTTGCCCACCCCTGCCCTAAGGTGTTGTAACACCAAGCATTACAGAACCCAGCTTTTAGGTGCCTAGAAGATCAGAGGAACAACACTGCAATCGGCAAAGGCTGTGTTCAGCACCGAGGCTGTGTTTGGCAACGAACGGAGACAAGTGCCTTACAATGCCATCTACAAAACCCAGCATGCGAAGCAAAGATCCCCCTAAGACAGCCAATGGGTGACACCGATGAGAAGGGTGTTTGGTAAGATCAATCCCTCTCTCAGAGATAGGTGCCTCAATCCAGGCTGCAGAGACTCACCTAATGATCCATGACCAGGAACCTGCCACCTGGAGCCAGGTGGTTTCGGTGCCTACACCATTTCTTAGGGAAATGCATGAAGTGCCTGCCTTACTCCACACAAAACAGCAGGAGGACCAGGTGCCCAGCTGGCAGACAGTGGTTTGTGCATTCAGCCAGGATGTGGGAGGTGTAGGTTCAATTTCCCCCTTTGCCAGATGGGGAGAAAGGCTTGGAACAGCCCCATTTTCAAAAGTACTGAGGCACCTAAAGATGCAGAGGAGCCTCCTGAAATCTTCAAATGTGCCTAAGCTGGGGAAAATCCCACTATGCCCCTGTGCATCTTTAGAAACCTAAATACCCTTGAAAATCTGGTGTTAGGAGCCTAAGTCCTGGCTCCTAAGTCACTGAGGCATTTTGGAAAATTGCACCCCACAGCTTCATCTCCAAAGTATCTGAACGAAAAGTGACTGTCTCTTTCCCCACGAAGTTGCCTTCAGCTTGTGCAACAGCTGTGACCCCAGACACTTCAACTGCTGGAACATTGGAGAAACTCCCCCTGCCCCATTGTTTCCTTTTCAACTGAGAACCCATGTAATCACCATGTAACTAAATCAGAGATGGATGATTTTGCCTAGTTTCAGTTTCACATCATCCAAACAAGACCAGACTGGCCCCGGGAACTGCACTCTATTACATCTTCAAAGGCTCTGGAATGCTCAGAGAGAAGATACTTTTCATGCTATTTGGCTGGTTCCTGCTGTGCTGAAACTGGGGTTTCAGCTTGATGAGTTTTATATATTTAGACTTCCTGAGACCCTCCAAACTCAGGCTGAAAAATTTAACTCTTTTCTGGGCTTGTATTTTTCTGATTCCTAGCTGCTGCTGGTGACTTCCAGGATAAAGCCGATTCCAATGGGCCATCTCATTCCAGGAAGGCTCGTGAGCCTTTTCACTCACATTCCAAATGTTGCCTTTTTTATTAGAGCTGATTGAAATGTTCAGTGTTGATTTGACAACATTGGAATCCTTTGCAGGAACATATTTGGTGTTTGCTTCATTTTGACTTTCTTATTAGTTATATCATATTAGTCAAAATAATAAAGTCAGAATTAAGCTCTTTGACCGTATCTAACAAAATATTTCAACACGGTTATTCTGATATTTCCTAATTGCATTTTTTGGGGGAAATTTGATTCTGTGGGAAATTTGGACTTTTCATTCCAGTTCAGGATGAAAGGACATTTTTAAATGTTGGATATTACCACAGAACAAAAATGCTGAGTTTTGACCAGCTCTGCTTTTTATCAGTTCTCCTGCCAGAGTGGCTCCAGGCCTGTGCTGCCCACTGCCAACCTGCCCCAGTCCTGACTCTCAGGACAGGAGGACGGTCCAGTCTCCTGGGCCCATTCAGTCCTGGGATCCCCAGTTCATTTCACATAGTTCTTACTGTGCTATGGAGGGCACCCAGGAAAAGTTTAATTCAGCTCCCCAGCATCATCACATTGCTGCCTGTCAAATCGGGAGCATGGTCTTGGCATGAGTGACAATTGTTCTGGAAACCTTTGCAATTATGGAATCTGAGTGTGTGATTTCTAGCAGTGTCCCCAGCTCATAGTCGGGGCCTCCCCTGGTGAGGTCCATAGAGCTGTGCTGAGTCACTCCAGCTGAGGATCCAGCTCCATGGGTCCATCTTCTTCCAAATCAGCCCGGTGGGATGTGCGCGCAAGGCACTCTGCAGCAGGATTTGCATATAAATCACAGGGTCTCACTGAAGTCCAGTGTGCCCTAGATGAGTGTTGATTTTGATTATGGGAGAACAATTCACTCACTGCATTGCTCTTAGAATGGCCAAAGAGAGAATAAGAGGTGGGAGGGGCAGAGCCCTACACATATTTGGGACCTTCCCTCGGCCACAGTGAAGAATTTGTTGAGAATTCACAAAGCCTGAATGAAAACAAATGTACAAATTATAGGTACATTTGTAATATATTACCACTCGGGCTTTATGAAACCCTAAACTCGCTGGCAAGGGAGGAAGCCGATGCCTTCCAAAATATTTTCTTTTAAATGAGAAAGTTACTTCAGATCAAGTCAGTTTTCATGCAGCCGCTTTTGGACATGGCCTCGCTCCTTCATTGGAACTGAAATGTCTAATGAAAACAAACGCTGCGCTCCACATTGATCTAATTACTCTTGCAGCGGAGGCCTGCTTCCCTCTGCTAGGGTCCCGACGAAACCATTTTACTTTTTTGAAAATGTCAGGCCGCTTGTGGTGCCGGGGAGCTGGCAACGTTTGATAGAGGCACATCAGATAACTGAGTTTTGATTTGTTTTAAAGGAATCTCTCCTTTCCCCCGTGTTTGGCTCAGCGGCAGCAGTCACGCCAGAGAAAGGGCTTTTCAGAATGAATTACCCACTCTTGCAGGCCAATCGCAGGGTCAAGAATGAGAAAGAATTCAGCCTCATGAGGCTTGGGGTGCGTTGGAAGGAAATCAGCCATGCCAGGTAGGCTTTCGGCACTGTGTGCAGAGAGTTCGCCATGCATCTTCCAGGACTGGATGTCTAGTTATCCCATGCAGCATTTCAACAAAATATTTCCGCTGCACTGGCACTGCCTTGTCCAATGCTGACAGCGACAATGGTAGAATAGTTGACCTTCCTTTTGGACAATATCAGTCTAGAATGGATCTGATGTCTATGATCACTAGAGCTAATTAGCTGGATTATTTAACATTTGTATTATAATAGCAGCATGCAGAGGGGCCCAAAATTGGGGCCTTATTGTGCTAGATGCTGTACATACACAACAAAAAGCCAGACCCTGCCACAAAAGAGTTTATGCAGAACTCACTGCTCTCAGTGGAAAGACGCCCTCTAAAGACATTGAGCTCTTCCAGGAGGTGTTAATGTCCTGGCATTAATGGCCGCACACATGGAAGGGAGCTGGCACTTTGAGCCACAGGGTGAGACCACGTAGACAGAGACAGGTTTTGGAGGTAGTGAGGCCCTCCTAGTTTCAAATTCAGGGGATGAGGGCCGGGACAGCTTGCGCTGCAGCGTCCGGACAGCTAGGGGTGCTGAGTCCTTGGAAGAAAGCAGTCTGTGCTCAGCTGTGAGTTCGAGTGAAACCCTACAGACAAGTAGGGACTCAGAACAGCTGCTTTTTGGGACGGGGGGTGGTTCTTTACCTGGGATTCCTGCAAAGCAGAGCTGCCTGCATAGAATGTGTCCTTGCTGCCGGTTAAGGAAACAGGCCTTGGGTACAATGAGTAAATAAACAAATTATACTGAGAAACTCTCTGACTCTGTGCCATGGCTTTCTGCGCCAAACGGAAACCTGACCTGCAAGGCCCTGAAATTCAGCTACCACTCAGCCAAGGAGACAACAATATTTCTGTGTGTGTGCGTGCGTGTGTGTGTGTTGTGTAACTTACACACATAGGGCCTTCCTTCCTAAAGGACTAGAGCTTAGTGAAGAATTTTGATATTTTTCAACACATGGGGGGCAGGAGAGAAGAAAAATTAAAATAATGTTCTACTAATTTTGTATTTGTTTTTAATTCTATTTTTCAGCCACCATCACAATGGAGCACAAAGCACTTCACTTCACTCACCACCAACATGCAGCTATGGTTTAAGAAACAAGGCAGCTATTTTTCACCAGCAACATTGAGCCATGCTTTGGGGTGGGAGCGAAGTCTGACTTGCCCAAATGAAACTGGAAGGAAGGAAACTGGAATGTAGGTAGGAAGAAGGTAATTAGCAGAGCTGATATATGGTCATTGAGCATAAGACCTAAGCACTCAAGGTGCTGGCTCATCTGCACATGGCTTCTTGGCACCATCCTGGAATATAAGTTCATTGCTGATTCAGCGCAAAGAACATGGCCTACTGACTCACCCATCCCCACCCAGCATCCTGAGTTAGCCTTAGAAATTCTCCATAACCTGCTATCAGGCCCCGTCTCCCTTAGTGTGGGACACTAGACGAGAACATAGCCTTTAAGTAGCACGACTTCACACCGTAGAATTTCAGTCTCCTTTCAAGGGTGCAAGAGGCAGCACTTGGGGGTGATTATCTGAACCAGAGCTCCACCCCTTCTGTTCTTCACCCGTCACCGGTACATTGGGGTGCTGGCTGGTGACCAGACCAGGATGAATCCTACAGACAACTTTCCACAAGTATTCACTCAAATTCAGAAAGGATCTCACTATGTCTGCCTGGTGCCCCCCTCCCTCCTTTTTTTAACCATAGAAAGATCATTTCTTTTCATTTGGTTCTGTAGGATATTTCCATCAGGATCCTGGGCCTCATTCACATTTATGTAAAGGCACTTTTACATTAATGCCACTTTCATATCCCTTTACACTCCCCAAGGGGGAGTTAGTGTGAATGAGAATCAGGCCTGGAGCTTGGCTGAACAAAGTGGGGTGAGTTTCAGAACTCGTGTTGCTTGTTCTAGCCTTTGCTTGGAAGCCTGGTTGGTTGTTCTCTTAACTTGCACTGGTTTTGTCCATTATGTGCTGGCGTTTCCCATGGCTGCGAAGACAGCAAACCAGCCAGCCTAGATACTGCCTAATGCTTTGGGGTTTTCTCTTTTCTTGTCCCATTTTCCCCTTCGGCAGTTGGGTGGGATGTACTGTTTCCCCCTCTCTTAACTGGTGCTGGAGCCCAGTCCACAGCAGCCCCAAAAGCCATTATGAAGGAATACAGACCAGGAAATCTCAAAGCACACAAACCACATGAAAGAGCAGAGCAGCTTCCCATCTCATGGAGGCTTTCACCAGATTAGTGACTCACACGGAGGATTAGATACAAAAGCAATATCCCCCTGTGTCATACGGAATCCCCTGAGCTTCTGGTCTCTCCTGCCTAACTCTGCTGGATTTCATTCAGAAAGGGCAGCCATTCTCCAGACCTGCTGCTCAAGGGGGTTGGATCTGAGTGCCTTTGCCAGGGGCCCCATCCCGCACTGGAATGCAGTAGAGCTCTGTTGTCCCTAGAAAAAAAGCAGAAGTGGAATTCAGTCCTTAAAATGCAAGGCAGACCGGATCCAGATGTTCCTGGTCTAACTAGTAGGGGGTGCAGAGTCCCCTGTGCTCTGGGAAGTGACACCTCGGCTACCATGTCTCCCCACTACACCTGGATGCCTCAGGCTATGCTGTGGGCCTGTTTCACATCAGTGACCACCAAAAGGGCCTTATTTTCCAGTCTAGAGCCTTCACACGAGATGCTTCCATCAGTCATGATGCAGATTAGAGAACAGACCCCAAGGAACTTCAGCCAAGCAGCGGGGGGCAGGGGGGACTAATCCCTGCTCCTGCTTCCTTTTCAGAAGTTCACCATTGTTTTATGGATGTGCAAGAGTATCACTATCCAGGGACAGACGTCTGTGAGCCAGCCGAGTGCCACCCACAGCTCCTACACGTCGGCCAACTCCTTGAGCTTTGGAAAGCGGAGAGGTGTTTGGTTTGTTTGTGAGTCACGTCTAATGGCTTGTCCTGCCCAGAGACTGCATTGCGGCAGCTGAGCTCCTTGGAGCAGTTATTGATTTCTGGGTTTGCAGGAGGCAGTGACTGTTCCTGGAGCAGTGGGGAGGTGGCTGTGACCCTGCACCAGCACCAAGTGCACCGCCCTGGCCCAGCACAGCCCCCCAACATCCAGAACCTTGGCAGCCTGTGATGTAAAGAGGAAGGATGGTCTGGTGGGTAAGGCCCTAGAGAACAAGGTCAATTCCTTGGGCAGGTCACTTGGTTCCTGCCTTTCCAACCTGTAGCATGAGGGATAAACCCCCCTCCTGGCTCACAGTCCCTCACTGTGTGTCCATCACCTCGCCCTGGGGCGGATGGGCAGGATGAGAACGTTCAGCATCAGTGTCTGGAGACTGTTTGTTCCGTGTGATTCCAGCTGGGTAGGGAGAGGAGCTGGCAAAGGGAAGAGCTGTCTTCTTCCCACCCGGGACTCACCCTGGGCTGCAAGGAAGCAAATTTTCACTTAGGCCTGGTCTACACTACGCATTTAAATTGATTTAAAGAGTGTTAAATCGATTTAACGCTGTACCTGTCCACACTACAACGCCCTTTATATCGATATAAAGGGCTCTTTAAATCGATTTCTGTACTCCCCCCGACGAGAGGAGTAGCGCTAAATTCGATATTAACATATCGGATTACGGTTAGTGTGGATGGAAATCGACGTTATTGGCCTCCGGGCGGTATCCCACAGTGCACCACTGACCACTCTGGACAGCAATCTGAACTCGATGCACGGCCAGTAACAGGAAAACCCCCGAACTTTTGAATACATTGCCGGTGGTGCCAGCGTCGAGCTCTGATCAGCACGGTGGCGATGCAGTCTCAAACCAAAAAAGAGCGGTCCAGATGACCGTACGAGAGATCCTGGTCGGATCCGCTGTGATGGGGAGACCAAATCGGTGTATCAGACGCCGGTCCAGAACCACGAAATGCCAAACGTTGAAAAAAATTCAGGATACACACGCTGCATGAACAAGCGTATGGAAGCCAGAGACTCAAATGACCATGGAATGGAGGCGTGGCGAGGATCCAGCTTCCCACAGTCCCCACACATCTCTGAAAAGTTATGCATTCTGGCTGAGCTCCAATTCTGTAGTTCAAACACAGTGCTGCATGGATCAGGAAGCTCCTCAGCCCCGCCCCCAACACCACCACGTGAAAGATAAAGGAAGAATCATTTCTTTGACTCTCATATCAACCCTATGGAGAAGCGCTGGTAGACGCGATGGCTTGCACCAGGAAGTGAAGTAATCCGCTCACTCTCCCCTCCCGGTGGAGAGTGGTACAATATGCGATATCCGTCTCGCCCAGCCCGTGAGTGCTCCCTGGCGGCTTAGGAGCTGGCCGGGGCGCCATGGTAAAAATGGAATGACTCCCAGTTAGTTCCCAGTAGAGGTACAGAAACGGCTGGTACGTCTCCTCATCAGCAACGGGGCTGAGCTTCAACAGCCCCCTTCCGGTAAGAAAAGATTCCTGTACTGCCTGGACTGTCATTAGTCCACGGGAGGCTGCCTCCCCCTCATTTTATCTCGCTAACAAGTCCTGTTCTCTTCCTGCATTCTGTATAACCTTCAGACACAAATGGGGACACTGCACGACCCAGGAAGTTGGGAGAGGAAGCAAACGGGGGGTTGTTGCAGGGCACCCCTGTAATACTGACACGGAGCAGCTGGCCTGATAACTGGCTCTTCTAGTACACTTGCCCCTTATTTCTAGTAGGACTGAATATTTTTAAAACCATAAAAGGAAGAATGGACTCGGGGAGTCCAATCAATTTGCTTTTGCGTTGCTGCCAACCGCACCAATTCAGCCAGGCAGGCAAATCATGATAGAAAGGACAGTAACAAGGCGGGAGAGCATAACCGTCATTTCATTTGGCTAGTTACTCTGGCAGTAGACGGTAACAGAACGACTGGTAACCTCTCTGCTATCAATGCAAAGCAAGTGGAATGCTGCGTGCAGCGCTGAGTATCGCCTCTCTCCCCAGGCATCCAGTACACATACGGTGGCCGAAAAAAAAAAAATGCTTGAACGGGCCTCCATGGTTCCGTGAACTATGGTGTCTGCCAAGGGCCAATCCAGAGAAAAAATAGGAAGAAAAGGATTGTCCAGCTGATTTTTACCCGGAGGAAGGAATGACTGAGACGAACATTTACCGCACCAGAACCACCCGCGACAATAAGATCAACCCAGAATTCCAGGGGTGGGGGAGACTGCGGGAACTATGGGATAGCTACGGAAGAGCTACCCACAATGCAACACTTCAGAAATCGACGTTAGCCTCGGACCATGGACACACAACGCCGAATTACTGTGCCTAGTGTGGCCGCGTGAAATCGAATTTATAATATCAGTTTTATAAAACCGATTTTAGCTAATTCGATATTATCCCGTAGCGTAGACATGGCCTTAGTAACATACCAGGGCTGGGGGTAAATTTTGTGAGCCTTTTGAAACGTAAGTGCACTAAGGTGCTGCTGTTTCTAAGGCTGCAAATTGTGTTTAACAGCCACCAGGAGTGGAGGCTGCTGGTTATCAGGTTTCACTCACTGGCCAAACACAGCAGCATGTTTGCACCATGTGCCTGCAACTCCTAATGGCACAAGGCCCAGTGGTACTGTCTGGAGGGTGGGGAGATTTCGTCAGGAGCATGTGTAGAAGAAATTAATCCACGAGGTTATTTGCATTCTGCCCATGATGGTCTGACACTCAGCAAGAAATTAAGAGCCCAGGCACTCACCTGAGTGGCTGTTCCTGATTTCTTTCAAGCTCTAACCAGACAACACACAGAGCAGACAACAGCAGCTTCCATTTATTATCTCCAAGTTTTTCTTAGAGAGTAGCAAGAGTGGCTTGTCTTGGATGGTGGCAGAGTCCTGTGTAGGCTCCCTTGTTCAATTCCTGCACGTGTGGCTAGAGCCAAATGGAAATGCTCCATAGATTAATCAAGAGTTACCCACTGAGCCACTGGGGATAGCGATTCAGATTGTCCTGCTGGCTGTCAGAGGATGCCTTGGATGGGAGGAGGGAGGAGGGGCCCTGCACAGGTACCAGAGAATGGCAGGGTTTCACGTGTCTCTCTGACTTTGCAAGGCTAGGCTCGGAAGTTGGTTCTGAGCCAATGAGGAATGGTCAGAACTCCAAACTACTTCCCTATCCCTTCTACTCCTTCAGAACTGCAGGCTCTCCCTCCCCAAAGGTGTTTAGGACAGTGATAAGCTGAGGGTTTCTTTGGGATGGGAGCTGGGAATAGTGACAATACTCACCACTTCACAGAAAGCGACACATCTCCACCCTTCCACTACGTGCTTATGGGCACTACCTACTGGCCATAGGCAGGAAAATAAAGGCCGTTGCAATACAGATCCTTTCCTTTTCTTTTCCCCGTGTGCATGTTTAGCAGTTCCCCTAGCAAACCTTATCCCCAGCAATGAACAGAACTGCACCATCCGTGACAGCAATGCATGTTCCTCTTGGAAATGTAAGTCACCGGACACTGCTAGAGCTGGGAAGTATTAACTGAAAAGGAACCTTACGTAATGGGCTGTGCTTGCTCGTATCTTATCTACACCCGCAGGGAGCTGGGGAAGGACTGAGACAACCAACTCCCAGGGTCCTTACGAGGGTACTGGGATTCCGAAGGCTGCCCTGATGAAGAATGGCTTTGTTCATAAAGCAGGGGAGGAGAATCCCTGTCCTCAGCCCTGGAAGCAGCCAGAGGAATTGAGTCTCCTGCCATTTGGCTGCAAAGAAAACACTTTGCCATCCAAGGCATGGCCAGCCCGGGCAGTGCCCCCATCTGGCAGCAACCCAGGGGGCAGTAGGAGCTGGATTATCGCAGTGAGACCAGGGAAACGTGGCATTTTAAATGCTGCTTCCTGCAGGCAGCTATCGCTCCGGGTGCTAACTGGCTTTGCAAAACATAGGCGCTGACAAGTGGGGGGCAGCAAACTAATGCTAGGCATAGCCCACCCACCTCCCAGCACGCACCCATGCACCTGGCCTTCAGTGCTGGGGGGCGGGGGAAGGTCATTACAGAAAACGGGGGAAGAAGGGAAATGAAGGGGCTTGGGGGGAGGGTGTATGGAAGCGACAGAACAAGGGTGATTCACAGCCCAACTCAGGCAGGGGCGCAGATACCTACTGAAGTCCCTTCCAGTCCATACAGTTCTATGATTGGGTGATTCTGTGTGGTCACTTTAAGGGCCAAAGGTTCACACAAGTTGCCAGTGAATGCCAAGTCCAACAAAACTCTATTGGGAGGATTTTAGTGGCACTGAAGTGGTCCATAAATTCTGCCCAGAGTGAATTTCACCCTTAGTGTGCCTCGACTGGGGTCCCATCGCAAGCACCTGTACTAGTTCTGCCTACTGAGCACAGGTGCATGTCCTAATACCCGGCTGCTACCTGCCAGGGCTTGTACACATTATGGATGCCCAACTGCATTTCTGCTTGAAATCTTGATCCTCAAAACCTCTACAAGCCACATTAACTTTGAGGGGAAAAGTTGGTTTTTATTTTCCCAAAGCAAAATAAATGTGATTTAAAAGAAACGAACAGAATCTGACTTTGCTAAGTGGAATTAACCAAGTGAGGACATGGAAAAATAAACTCCCTCTGGTAATTCCTGCTGAAAGAGTCTTAGCTACACATGTTGTGAGATCAACAGCAAGAATCATGGCCATTTTAAGTTTGCCAGAAAGTCCCCCCCTGGCTTTGAGATGTTTCTCGCACTACTAACCCACTACAATGCTTTGTTGATTGTTTCTCTCTTGTCCAGAGGTGAATGCTGCCAAAACCAGAACCAGAACGTCTACAACCAACAGAGAATGTGCTGCCTTGCAGTGCTCCTGCTGTGTCCTGGGGAGGGATCCAGTCCTGGGAAGGGCTGAGTGCCTCGCAGAAGGGAATGAGCATCATCAGTTTCCACTGAGACATCAGGATCTGGCCCTGTGCTTGGGACTGAAGGGTCGGTGAGCAGATTCTTCAAACTCTAGCTTCCCTGTCAGTTCTCCTGCATATACAGCTGTGAAAACCAGAGGATACAGGCATGTCACACATTACAAAGTGTAATTCTTTAGCGTATGACTGGCCCCAGCATCACAAGTCTCTACAGCAGGTGGGATGGGGATATGAGAGTCTTGCACAGGCATCATGCAGAGAGACTGTGCTTCATCCAACCTTATCATCCCAGTAGTTCCTCCTTTCTATTCAGCCCCCACAAACTGAAAGGCATCTAGGGCTTGATTTCCATGCTGCTCTCACATGAGACTGACACCCCAGACTCCAGTGCAGCATCAAGCGCACCGAGAGGAGAATCCGACTGCACCGGGTGCTCAGGTGCGTCTCCCAACACACGTCCTCCCGAAGGAGGAGCTTCGCTTTTCCCACCTCAGTTCCCACAGAGCAGAGGCTGGCATCATCAGGCCAAAGGCAGAGATTTGGGGAAGGCTGGCAGGAGGCTCTAAAGCTGATACCTGGAGTGCTGGAAAAGTCACTTGAACAGGGAGCTGTTTGACCCAGGGACTGTAATTGGGTTCATTTGTCATAATGCTTCTCCAGCACAGGACCACTGAACACAGTGCCTTTAAAACCCCTGTGCAGAGGTTGTGATGAAAGGTATATTTATTATACTTCAGCTTGGAAAGTTGTTTCAGATGTTTCCAATTCATCAGTCAGTTTAGACATCTGTTCCTGGTTGGAGCAGAAAAGCTTAACTTGCAATAAAATAAAATAAAATAAAATAAAAATAAAAAAGTGTTTATTTTGGATACTTTTATGATGCACCGTCTGCTCCTAACAAGCTGATAAATGTCACTAATGCCCAGGTAACGTGCAGCCAGGGCCAACTCCTCACAACCAAGTCACTTGCAACCAGGGCTTCCGGCTCCAACTCCTAGCAACCAGGTATAGGTGACTTGTTTCCCCAATGGACAGGCACACTGCACCCTCATGAGTGCAGTATCTGCGCTATGCCCCACCCAAGTGTTCAATATTAATTTTATTTGAAGAGAAAACATGCTGGTCCCAGAGAGTCAGACCCAAGACCAGTAGATCTCAAAGGCAGGAGAAGGTGGGGCTTAGTCTTGGCCTGAGGTACATGCAATGGAGGCTAGGAGAAAAGCATGTATTTCTAAAAGAGGCACGCATGGTCAGGCCGTGAGTGTGAAGCTCTAGGATGAAAGTTCCTTGAAGGCAGGCTTGGGAAGCCATGAATTTTTTCCTCATCTAAACTGAAGACTTGCAAATGGAAGGTCATGTCGCAGCTGCCCCACATCTTAAGCCTCGCACATGGAGCTGGTATTATCTTCCTTTCTCAGTTGCCAGGCAGGATCTGACTCACAGCAGGCAGAGGTGGGATAATTTGCCCCAAGAAGTTCTTACTCTAACCCCTAATAGTTGGGTAGGTTTCTACCTGGAAGCAGGAGGTTTTATCTCCCAGGGCTGTGCCGGGGACGGACGTTCCATTTCCCAAATTGGAACCAAACCCAATGATTTCAAAATTCCCTGCAAAGGAAAATTCAGGAAAACACTGTGTCAAGTCGATCTAAATCAAAATATTTAGTTTCAAGTTCAACTTTAAAAAAAAGTTTGTATCATATAATATTAGACATAATAAAAATTCAAAATCAAAAATCAAAACCTCTCATTCCAAAAATGTCAAACCATCAGATTTCAGCACGGTCCCTCCACCCCAAGGCGTCTTCCAAACCCAAATCCCAGTGAAATTAACCTGCTTTTGCAAAGTATTGTGATTTGGATGGAGCTGCATGTTGTGACAGAGCATTATCCTGTCCAAGTTTCTCCGTCCAGCTCTGTTCCCTCCCTTCCAGTATTCTCCTGGTCAGCATTAATGATTATAAGGGTCATTGCAGGGTATTATTACAGGGTATGTTACTTTGCACTCCAAAGCCTGAGTCACAAAGCTGGGCTTGTGGGAGTACATGGTAAAAAAGTGAAGTTCACATTAGCTCCTTCTGGTGTTGTTTATTAGATCTCTTGTCCAAACCACCTCCCCGCCCTTCTTTCCATGGCTCTGTGATATGGGCACCCTAAGCTAGTGGCAGGGGAGAGCAGTAACTAGGCTGAGCCCATCACACGTCCGGGGGCTTTGCTTGTTGTTTGGATCCCAAATAACACCGGGAGAAGTCCCTACTTTGCTTTTGCTCTTGCCTTAGGCATCAGTGTTTTTATGGAAGGCCTCACATGGCCAGCCCAGGACAGGCCTTGGGGAGCCCAGTCCGGCTCTCCAGGGCTGAACACTGCAAAGCCTAGATCTGAGAGAAGGGAAGCTAGAGCAGAGTGTAGGGGAGTGGGAATGGACGAAACTCCAGTCAGAGCAAAATAAAGGAGAGAGAAGAATATTTCTGATCCCCTACAGCAAGTCCCTGGTCATTTGTATTTTGGCTTCAGATCTGAGGTTCTGGTGGCATTCGGGCAGACATCTATAAAGATCACTACTTGTAGAAGCCAGTGGATCCCGCTATATGCAGCAGGGACAGCTGGCCTGGATCCCTGCACTGCCTGCAGAGGAAGCAGTTTCTCAGCAGTGCCACAATGGGCAATTTATAACCTACAGGTCAAAGACGATCTGAAGCTGGAGGAGCATCCTGCCTCCTGCCTGCTCCTTCGAAGAGATGCAGAATGGGCTGGGCATTGTCTGAGGAAGGACTGGGCACTCGGGGAATTGCAGAGGCTTTAAAACTAGGTTGCTGCCTAGGAGAGCTGAGCTGCTGGAATGTCATGGCTTATTAACTAATCCAGAACCCTGCAACCTGCCTGTGGTATTCCCCGCCTCGCAAAACCAGAGCCTGGCCCTAAGGGAGAGTGGGAAAAGTTAATTGACTGATGTTCTTCAAAGTCACCGAGAAACTCCTGCCTTTCTAAACCAAACAGGCTCAGACTTTCCTGGAGCCTGATCCCCAGAGAGAGACACATTGTCCAGCGACTTGATGAATGACACCAAATCCTGGCTGTGGTGAACCAGCCCTTTGGGGCAACAGCGAGATTCTTGAGTTAAAGCAAAGGTTTCCATGGGGGGCTGGGGCAAGCCCTTGACAGATGTGAACTGGGTGACAATAGACAACACACAACCTCACCAGCATCAGCAACTCCATCCTGTGACTGGCTTGTATTGCGTGGGGTCACACATGTGTGATTGTCCAGAGCATGCCCACCCCAGCCTCCCCCCATGGCCCTCCCAGCAAACAGAGCCCATTAAATCCTGGTCTCCTTGCAGATATGGATCGTCATGTTGGCACCATGTTAGCCCTGTGGATTCCCTGAGTCCCGATCAGCCTCTTGGATGTTAATCACGGGTTTTGTGAGACGTAAGTGGTGCACACAGTGTGTGAGTGATCCATAAGTGGTGTGATGGCTTCAGTGAGACGCAATGGCAGAAATTACTAATGTGGCACTCCAGGGGTAGCTGGGCCTCCTGCTGGCCTTCTGCATGGGGGAGTTTTACTTCATTAGCAATCCCAGGGTGGGAAAATAGGGGAGCACAGAGCTCTCAGCAGGAGCATAAATGGCCAAGGTGCTGGGGCAGCCCATTTGTGCTTGTTCCAGCAAGCTGAAAGTAGGCGTCAGGCCAGGCCGTGGCAGCAAGAGGCTGAGGTCCTGCTGCATGTGAGCACTGTGTTCCTGGCAGAGGAAATTCTCACTCACAAAGTGATCCCAAGTTCTTGACACTGCTCAGGTGCCGATGATTCAGTTTCACACTCTGCAGAATTATTTCCTCATCCTGCTGCAAATAGCTGCCTCTTCGGAAGGGCTGAGATTCCTGACCCCAGCCAGTGGAGCATCTCACCTGCTTGTACCCTGTGCTTCCATGGAGCCTGGCCTCCCAGCATCCACCCACAAAGCCAACTCAGCTGCGTGGATCTGACTCCTTCGGAAACAGCAGAGTGCTGATATTGCACATGCAGCACGAGACCTTTCTTGTGTCTTTTGGATAAGGATGGGAGACTCCTTTTGGCTCAGCCTGGGGACAAAGGGCTGAGAGCAGGAAGGGACAGATCCATGAACCACTGGGGTCACCAAAGGCATAGCCTTGCCTAGAGGAACGGAGGACTGAACAGGAAACATTGCAGTGCAGAGCTTTCTTATTTTTAAAATGTGTCAGTGCTGCACAGAGACTGGCTTCTGCTCGCATGACCTGTAATGGATGGAGTGTTTTCCCAGCCTTCAGTAATTCACATGCCATTCGCCTTAGAAGCATCCAGATCAACTGCTTATTGAAATTCCTTTAATTCCTATTTATCCTTCCATATTGTACAGGAAGGGGAGACCTCTCCGATGAGGTTTTTGTGCCTCTGTTTAATGAAGTCATTGATAAAGAAATAGCGAGCTACCATTTGTCAGGTCTCCTTAGCTGGGAACTGCAGGCTGTGCTGATGGGTTTTAAAAACTTAATCCATGGCTGAGAACTGTCCTTCGCACTCACCTTTGCATGAGAGTGGAGGGAAAGGCTGCGCAGTTCCATGACAACCCCAGCTGCCATTCGGACTGGATGTGAGTTCGCTTAGACTGATCTCAAAGTGCTATTTATTGCCTTTGAAAAAGATGTGGTGGTTGTGGTGGATAATGGCAGAACCTGAGCTCCCACCGTGACGCTGTGGCCAAAAGAGCTGAAGTGATCCTGGGATGCATAAACGGGACTCTTGAGTAGGAGCAGAGTGGTTATTTTACCTCTGTATTTGGCACTGGTGGAATCCTGTTTCCAGTTCTGGGGTTCCCAGTTCAAGAAGAATGTCGATAAACTGGAGAGGGTTCAGAGAAGAGCCACGAGAATGATTAAAGGATCTGAAAACCTGCCTTACAGTGATAGACTCAGAGAGCTCCAATTATTTATTATTTGTGAACAATTAATAGCTACTTAAAAATCACCCTAATTTCATAACTGAGCATATTAAATGTTGCACATCTTTCAAATAAAGGAACACGGGACTAGCCAGACTAGATCAGCAGAGGGATCCATCTTGTTCAGTGGCCAGGACCATCTGCTTCAGAGGAAGGTGCAAGCGCCCTGCAGTAGACAGATGTGGGATAATCTGCCCCCAAGCAAAGTTACTTCCTGACCCACAATAATGAGAGATTGGTTTGTGCCCTGAAGCAGGTGGGTTTCAATCCCTTCCCAAGCTCTACGGTGTTCTGGAAAGTATCACTGAATTTAAATGGCACTTCAGGCCTCGGTCCTGTCATTTGTTGTGTGGAGGATGTTGTGAAGGTCAAGACCATAATAAGGTTCAAAAAAGAACTAGATAAGTTCATGGAGAAAAGGTCCATCAATGGCTATTAGCCAGGATGGGTAGGGATGGTGTCCCTAGCCTCTGCTTGCCAGGGTGACAGGGGATGGATCACTTGATTATTCCCTGTTCTGTTCATTCCCTCTGGGGCACTTGGCACTGTCCACTGTCAGCAGACAAGACACTGGGCTAGATGGACCTTTGGTCTGACCCAGTGTGGCCGTTCTTATGTTCCTGTGTGTAGAGCATGGGGCCCAAGGATGGTACATTTCAGTGCAGATGGAGGCTACGTGTGAGAGTATGTAAGCTGAAGCACTAGGTGTGGCTGTCTGCACTAGGCTGAAAGAAGCCTCAGGCCCCCTTGTATGTACGCCTGTGATGTGCACCTGCCTTGTGCAAGATCAAGCCCTTCCAAAAACTCTATGGGCCTCAATCTTTGAAGCCTGCCCAGTCCCTTTGCCAGTGCAAAGCAGGTGTACAATGCTCTAGAATCAGCACCCCCTCGGCACTGGTGTCCGTGAATAACCAACCGAGACAAAGGGCCTCACAGAAAACTACTCAGACATGTCACCGTTTTAAAGTGAATATCTCAGGACCTTGCAGAGACCTCAGGTGAAGTGGTGAAAGGTGCTTGATAAATGCCATATACCCGATGTCTCTGCAATTCAGCACACAGGTTGCAGCACCCCTTCAGAGTGATGTCCCCATGTACTGGAGAAGCCAGATCAGAGGAAGGGGAAAGCTGAGTCTTTCCACCTATGCTGGTGTCTCTCTGTAAAATCCTTTGGTGACCTCATATATCAGAGACAGTGCCTGGGCGTGAATGACCCTGGAGCCCGTGGCAGGGTCACGCCTGGCACACTCGCACGTCTCCATCTAGCAGCATTTGGCAATTTCACCATTGCTGCTTTGGAAGCGAAGGTTCCAGTCCAGTTGACTACCCCAGTCCAGGCAGTAAATACAATCAGCTCATCCTCCCTTCCCCATTAATTAATTCTCACATTTCCCTGCAGTTAATAGGCTTTGTCAGCAAACTGAAGTAAGAGCATTCTGATTTCCAGTCAAAGCTGAATTGTCAGCTGGATAAGGGACAGCATGAGTGGTGCCTGTACCCTGAGCTCAGCTGATGATAACCCAGGACAGACAAGACACACGGGAGACCTGCTACTCCCCACCTACTGGTAACACTCTCCAGCTCACCAGCCTCATGCAGAATGTTTACAACTCAGGAGTGACAGAATCTTACAGCCTTTAAAGAGCCATTCGGCACTTGCTGCTGCTGCTGCTGCTGTGCTTCCAATTAGCTCCCATCTGGGACAACCACACTTCACTCCCAACCCTGCTCTCCAGGCCCCACCTCCAGTGCCTGCAATTCATTTTACGCAGCAATAATTGACATCACGAAAGCTGAATGAAGCTAAACCCCAAAGAATGATTGGAATGAGCCTTAACCCTTGGCAGGCTGGCCCCCGCCCAGGACAACGAATGCGCAGGTTAGACAGTCTCCATGACACCAGGGGATTGCCAAATGTCCCTGCTGGGAGCTGCACCGGCTAAGCTAGGTTCTGCAACACAATGGATTATTTATGCTTACATATCTGACAAGATATACAGTGCAGTGCCCCACAATTAGAATCAGATCCAGCATCTCCCAGCTAGGCATGCTCAGCCTGACCTCTGCTCTGCTGCAGAGACAAGCGCTCCCACAGTGGGATCTGACAGCATTTCCTGCAGAGATTTTCTGCTGGGGGAACAAAGATATTTTCTAGCCCAGGATGGGGGAGGTTTGCCCTCCCATCACTCAGGTTTCATGTAGGGAATCTTCTCCCCTGAATCCCTATGGCTGGGTCAAGCACTGCTCCTGTGCCATCGTGGAAATCCACAGACTGGTGAGCAATGCCCTAGATATTTTACATAGAGCTGCTTCCATAGGTCAGCTCCTCCCCCCCGGACAGCTAGACACAATGCACAAACCCAGTGTCCCCAATCATCCCCAAAGTGAAGCATGAAACACTGGTGCAAAGTGAGTGGTGCTCAGAGGGCTGGGAGCTGGCACTGCACAGAGATACTGCTGGGCGATGCTGTTGTTCTCGCTCACTGCCGTATGATGCACAGCACTTTGCTGCAGGGGCTGCTGGCCATGCCACAGTCACCCAGCCCCTGCAGGGCACCAGGCACATGCCCAGGGCTGCAGTTTGCACCGTGGAGTGTCACAGAAGCAGCTCAGACACGTGAGCAACCAGCTTCTCCTGGTAATTCCACCCTGCCTGGCCCTTCTTGGATCAATGAACCACCCCTTCCAGCCACTCTGCTTCCCTCCTCCCAGCCTGGGTAGCTCACACCACCCCCTGCACATTAGGGCACCTGTGCAGGAGATGGTTACCTCGATGAGCCCTCAGTGCCTGTGACCGTCCCCAATGCCCTGTTAGACCCCAGGCACCTTGATGGGCATTGTGCACTCCAGCCACTCCTGATGGCCCCCAGGAGTGTCAAGGGATGCCAGAATCACCACTCCCTGAGCATGGCCACCCCCACAGCTCCTGCCTGCTGACCCCACTAGACTGAGCAAGCACCATCCTCCCACAGCTCCTGCATACATGGGCTACCCCCAGAGCAACTGAACATGCTCCCTTCTAGGGATGCAGGGGCTGAGCAGGACTTTCCCTGCAACAGCTGCTCCTGGCTGCCAGGGTCCTTTATGGCATGGCCACCAGAGCCAAGTGCAGGGAGCTGTCTCTCCTGTGCTGTCAGTGCCTCGCTCCTGGGACTAAGGGAGGAGGGATACTGCAGCCTGACCAGGCTGCAGAGTGGTGAGGAGCTGGGCCTGGGGTTGGGGGGCAAGGAAAGTCTTTTGTGGGGTGTGCTCTGGGAGAAGGAGATGGAGGATTGGGACAAAAAAGGGGGGTGAGGACGCATTTCCTCTCTTTTGAATGTTTGACTTTGCGACTCGAATGTTCTTTTCACTTGTTTTGTGTTTGTAATGTCTATACTCGGGGGTGGGGGAGGCAGGACTCGAAGGGAAGGGGCTGCAATCTCTCCCCTCAGACTGGTCCTTGTGAGCCAAACTGTTCTGGAATAAGGAGATATGTAACAGGGCGTTCCTGGGAGCTCGGTATGGAGTGACACTGCATAGTATGAGCAGGGCAAAGCCCAGCAACAGGGGTCTGTGGCATGGACTAAGGGGACCTCTGGGCTGGAGGACAGACGTCCCCTGGGATTTTATTACCTTCGCTCAGATTTCTCAGAGGTGCCAAAAACAAAAAACCAAACGGTCAGCTTCTTTCAACATGGTCCAATTCTGAAAGGTTTTTTGTGGGCTGTAGTAAATGGCCCCAAAGCAGGAGATTAATGCTGGTACTTGTGGTTAACAGTCACCCACAAGCTAGAGGCTTAAACCACATGTGTGAGAATTAAAGAATGCAGCATGTGGCAGCAGCAGGATTTCCTTCGTCACATTCCATGTTGCTCAAAGCTCTCTTTGGAGAGATCAGGTTTCCTTGACACCAGAGATCAGGTTTCCTTGACACGTCCAGTCCAGAGCCTGGCACAGTCTCTCTGCCGCTGGCTGGTGGTTGGAGGCCTGTCATTCCAACCAAACAGACCGCCTGGCCCCTGCTGCCACCTGCAACTTGCCAGGCCAACAAACACAGTGTTTGGCATGAAGGAGACCCAGGCTGAGTTGGTACGCAGACCTTTAGGTGGTATAACCTCGGTTTAGTCTATCTCTGCTCCATCAATGGTCAAGCAAGTCCCTTCCTGTCTTCCACAGGCCTGCAAGCGTGGAAGGACGAAGAGTTCTGAGTGTAACTAAGGGAAGAATTTCCTGATGGCAAACGCAAATATATAAAAAAAAAAGGTGTTTCAAAGATCAGATTCCCTTGGGACAGCAGAGACCCATGAACCGGGCCCTGGTTCTGAATGTGACCGTGCACAGCCCACATTCTCCAATGGACTGGGTCAGACACTGCTCTCACTTACCCTGGTGTCAATCAGACATAAGTTAGTGGAATCTGATAGGGAATCGGGACCCATTTCTTCTGATATGTTTGCAGAGCCTCATTTTCATCTAGAGCTTTATATAAATGAAGATAAGTGATACTAAACACTGAAGTCCCAGGATGATGTTTGATAAACACTGCAGCCTTTTAAATAGCCCTATTGCAGAGAAATGTCATTTTCATGTTGGTTCTCACATATAAGGGTTATTTTTGCAAGGGGTTATGCACTAATCTTACTTTGTAGTTGCAGTAAATATGTTTTTCACTTTTCTACCAGGCTTAAAAATAGCATTAAGTTTTTGTTAATCACATGATTAAAAGAAAAAAGCTAATTGAATGATGCAGGGAGTGAAAACATGTGGCTTAGTAAAAACAAGTTAAGATCACATATGTTTTAAGTAAACCTCAAGGCTCGTCTGCGTTAGATATCAGTAATGAGGAGAATATTAAATCGAAACAGCATAAAATACTGTCTGTTTTGGAATTCAAAGAAATACAATGTATCTGCATTGGATGCACCTGAATGGAAAATGCCCCACAAATTTACAATCTCTTCTTAGCTGAGGAAGAACAACCACCACCTTCCTCAGAACATTTTGAGATAGGAATGTGTTTGCAAGGCTGTCCAAGATGGAGGTTCAAAGAGCAAAAATTTCTGTAAGGGTGGCTGGAAGATATAAAGGAATTGGCAGTGCCACTCTCCCACAATAAGCAGTGTAGCTGCAATGCCAGGCTCCCTGAGCCCACATCAGCAAAGAGCCCTGCCATGCCTGGGGGAGGGGCACAGGGCGTGAGAGCAGTGAGGATGAGGAGGCAGAGATTCTGGGAGCCAAAGGCCATTGAAAGGCTGACTGAGGCCTTATGGACTTAGCTAGACATTCAGGGTCAAAGTCTGTCCCCCTCCACCTGTGCGGCTGCCTGGGTACAATGGGGGGCAGCGTTTGAGGCTGAGCACACCCCATTGCACTCCGCCGGAGCCGGCATCCTCTGGGATTCCTTCCCTGCGTGTTCATCAGTAAAATAACAAATGATGTTTGCAATCTCTGGGCTGGATTCTCCTCTTCTTTACACCACTATATGGAGTAAGAGACCTTTGTGACCTAGGAATTCAGCTGCCTCTGCTCCTTAATCTCTCCTTGCCTGATTTCTTCCTATGCCTGTGATTTCCTGCCATGCTCCACTGTACCAGACTGTGATGGCGCAGACAGCCGCTTGTCAGCAGCAGGAACAGAAAAGCCACTCCTGGAGCTTCCCGGGAGAGCGGTAGTGCTCTGGCTGCCTTCAGGGGTGTCTACACCTGAAGCGGGGGCAGAGGGGGTGGGAATGAGTCTCTGCCCGAGGAGACATACCTACGCTAGCTCTCATGGAGCTGGCATTGCTAACAATGCCGTGTAGCTGGCAGCACCAGGGCGAGGCCTAGGGTCTGGGGCAAGTGCATACTTGGGGCAGCTGCCCCCTTGTTGCCAGCTACACTCCAAGTGCAGAGATGTTCCCAAAGCCAGGAATCGCCCCCTACCCCAGCTCAACGTGTGAGACTTCCCAGAGGACAGCCAGGAGAGGTGCTTGCAGAGCGGCAGAGGCCTGGGTGCAGATTCTCCCCAGGCTTTCCAGTGCACTTCAGCAGAATTACTCCAAATCTACACCGGCCCCTCAGCCCCCAGCTAAAGAAAGAGCCCTTTGCCCTGTCGCCACTCGGGAGCTGTGTTCTCTGGCTGAAGGGTGAGTCGCTCACTCCCAGAGGCTAGAGTAGAGAAAACACAGTGTTTTCAATGAATGTTCTCATCTGTGTCAATTTGTGGGGTTTGGGGGGTTGTTGTTTTTTATTTTCCATCAAAAATTGAATAATCAGTGAAAAATTTTACTGAAAACTCAAAGTTCAGCAAATTTCAACCAGCTCCAGACACAAGGTCTCCCTAAAAAATCAGGAGTGCTTGTGGCACCTTAGAGACTGCTCCTATTCTTCCTGCGGATACAGACTAACACGGCTGCTACCCTGCAAAGTCTCCCTAGATCCTCAGGGTCTGATTCACGTTCACACAAAGGCCACTTTGCATTGCACTGGCCATGGACACTGGCCTTAAAGCGAGTGTCAATGAAGTGTATGTTGAAGGGGTGTGTGTGCAAACAGGCTTTTGGTAAATGAGAGGCAGGGCCCCGGGTTCCTCCACACTGTTTTTGCTGAGAAAGAAACTTCTCTTCCAGTCCTGCTTCCCTTTTCTTAGAAAGCTAAAACCAGTGAGATTTCCAAGCAGCTCTTCCATGGGCTCCAGAGAGAGATTTCCCAAACAACCCAGGAACCCAAAGCAACTACTGAGCCACCGGCGTTCCCAGCACTGAGCTGAGACAGTCGGGCTGGAGCAGCTTCCCTCAAAGTCCCAAGCTGTATCAAGCAGGACTTGTTTAAAATAGCTGCTTGAACAAACAAACAGGGCTAGCTCCCTTTTCATCAGCATCTTCTCTTCTGTTTATCTTTGTCTAAAACATCAACATTTACATTTTGGGAACATTAAACTGTTTTCGGAGCAACCACAGCATTTGCCGTGCCGCTTGTCAGGACTCTTGCAGCCATCGCTGGCAAACACCAGAAGAGAGGAAGCCACTAAATGGCTAATTTGCACAAGTGACAAAACTTCTAAACAGCTCCAAATATTTGCAGCCAGCCGGCAGTCTCTGGCGGTTTGGTTTCCATATGGTGGGGAGGTGCTGGGGCTGAGCGAGCAGCTGGAGGAGGAGGAGTCACCATGGATACAAGAGAGGAATAAACTGGCATTTTTGGTGCAGTTCCTGGGCCCCAAAGGAACATCCCTTTCAACAAGACCAGGAACCATTCAGATGCTACTATTGAAAAATAGGCACTTGCATGTTTCCTAGTGAAATATTTTGCTAAAATGTTTTGTTCTCTCCCTGAGCTTGAAACAGAAAATCCCCTTGAGCAAACACCTCAAAAGGAGGAACAAAAGAAAATGTCCATGTGGCAGGGTGCTGCTGCAGAAGCCTCAGTCAGCTCCTGCCACCCCAACCCCAGTCAGGGGGAATGGATTGGGGCTGGGTATATAGCCTAGGTTTGCCTAATCACTGTCTGCACCTGCCAGCCTCATTAGGTAGGAGCTATAAGGCTGTGGGGCAGGAAGAGGTAGGAGTTTGCTACTCTGTTGCAGACCAAGCCTGGGTTAGTCCAAGCCAGTGTAACTTGCCTGTATATAGTAGGAGACTGGTGGTGGGATATGGACAAAGAGCCCAGGTGTTGCACCAGGTGGGAGGGTCCCTGAGTCTGTGAGGAGCAGGGCTACAGGGCTTGATATGCAGGGGTGGGCCATACACCCCGTTATAGTCCACAAAACAGTTCAGCAGGAAATTGGTCAGCCCAGCTGCATGCAAACCTCTGGGAGGGCGGATGTACTCTCCTGCTCTGTGACATGAGACATGGGTGGGAGCTGTTGCCTGAGGCCTTGGCTACACTGGAGAGTTGCAGCGCTGGAGGTGGCTTTACAGCGCTGCAACTTACTCACCATCCACACTTGCAAAGCACATACAACGCTGTATCTCCCTGGCTACCGCGCTGCATGTACTCCACCTCTGCCTGGGGAATAACGATTGCAGCGCTGGTGATGCAGTGCTGCTCTGCCAGTGTGGCCACCAAAAGCGCTGTTGTTGGCCTCCAGAGGTATTCGGAGGTATCCCAGAATGCCTGCTCAGCCACTCTGTTCATCAGTTCGAACTCTACTGCCCTGGCCTCAGGTGACACGCCCTTTAAATGCCCCAGGGAATTTTAAAAATCCCCTTCCTGTTTACTCAGCCAGGTGTGGAGTGCAATCAGTGAATCTTTCCAGGTGACCATGCCGCCACGTGCCAAATGAGCCCCAGCACGGAGCAATGGTGAGTTGCTGGACCTCATCAGTGTTTGGGGGGAGGAAGCTGTGCAGTCACAGTTGCGCTCCAGCCATAGGAATTATGATATCTATGGGCAGATATCAAGGGCCATGCTGGAAAGGGGCCATGACCGGGACGGGGTGCAGTGCAGGGTTAAAGTGAAGGAGCTGCGGAGTGCCTATCGCAAAGCCCGCGAGGGAAACTGCCGCTCCAGTGCTGCCCCCATGACCTGCCGTTTTTACAAAGAGCTGGACATGATACTTGGGGGTGACTCCACCGCCAATCTGAGACCCCCAATGGACACTTCAGAGTGGGGGGGGGAGGAGGAGGAGGGGAGGAGACGGAAACTGAGAGTGAGGGTACTGGGGTGAAGGGAGACACCCCGGAGTCCCAGGAGGCGTGCAGCCAGGAGCTCTTCTCAAGCCAGGAGGAAGGCAGCCAGTCGCAGCAGCCGGTACTTGGTGAAGGACAAGCAGAGGAGCAGGTTCCCGGTAAGGGGCTTTTATTTTCAGGATGGAAATGTTTCGGGAGAGGAGGGAGGGTTAGGGCTGCATGCATGCATGCCTAGATGTGGAATAGCCCATTGATGTGACGTATCATGTCGCAGTAATTGGCCTCAGTAATCTCTTCAAACGTTTCAGCCAGAGCATGGGCAATGCGCTTGCGCAAGTTTATAGGGAGAGTCACTGTGGTCCTTGTCCCAGTCAGGCTAATGCATCCGCGCCGCTGTGCCGCGAGGGGTGGGGGGCCCATTGCTGCACGCAGGCAAGCTGCATAGAGGCCAGGGCAGAATCCGCCTTGCTGTAGAAGACCCTCCCACTCTTCCCAGGTGACCTGCAGCAGCGAGATATCTTCCAGGATTAACTCCTGTGGAAAATGTTGGGAGAGTGTTCAGTGTATGTGCTCCCTGCAGCTGTTTGCTCTCCCCAATGCACAGAAACCCCTCCACAGCCCTGAAGCAATCAGTCCCCCTTACTCACCATTTCGTGGCTCCTGTAGGTTATGTGCGCTCACTTTGATATGGGAAAATTATGCTAAAGTGAAGACTGTAAACTCCTTCACTGTGTGGGAATAACTGTCTGAGATACAAACAATGCTGCCTCTGTTAACTGTTGCCTTTTTTGCCTTTTCACAAGCGACCTTGACTTCTCGGCTGCCCGTGTTATCAACTGCTCAAAGACTCCAAAACCTGCGGAAGAAGCCGCGAAAAAGCAAAGATGACCTGTTGTAAGCAGTTATGGATCTCTCTGCCAGAGAGAATAAAAAAGTGCAGGACTGGAGGGAAAGGGAAAGCAGGATCCGCTAGAGAAACACAGCAGCCAGGAAGAAAAGCACAAAGCTGCTGATAAGCATCCTGGCGCGCCAAGTGGACTCTATCCAGGTGCTCATAGTCATGCAGGCAGAGCACTACCGTGCCGGCCCCACCCCGTCCCAAAGCTCTTTCCCTTATGCCCCAATGTCAGCTCCAAACCCCCTTCCCCAGCATCCAGGTTCTTACCTCCATCAGCTGCCTCCAACACCTGTACGTTCACCAACCAGCCCTGAGAACTACGACCCTTACCCTCTGCACTCAGCCCCCATCACCATGCAGTATAGGCATCCTGAAGTGCAGCTGTCATTGCCCAGCACTCTAGACAGGACATATTCAAACCTGTGACTGTACAGTTCCCCACCGCACCCCCCTGCCCTTTTAGGTTCCCAAAATGTTGTGTGTCTGTCAAGAAAGTTATTTTCTTTTCAGTAAATGAATTCTTGGCTTTGAAAACAGTCTTTATTATTGCAGAAAGTCAAAGATCCTTAGCCCAGGAAAGAAACAGGCACTGCAAATCAGCTTAGGAAAAACAGATTCCTACTAACATTGTAACCACTGCACTTCACTCCCGTGCAAGGCACCAAACATTACTGTTGGTTTTCAGCCTCAAATTCCTCCCTCAAGGCATCCCTAATCCTTGAAGCCCTGTGCTGGGCCTCTAGTAGTAGCCCTGCTCTCTGGTGCTGTGCAAATTCAGCCTCCAGGTGTTGAACCTCGAGGTCCATTCCTGACTGAATGTTTCACCCTTCCCTTCACAAATATTATGGAGGGTACAGCACGTGATATAACCGCAGGGATGCTGCTTTCCCCCAAGTCTAGCTTCCCACAGAGATCGCCAGCGCCCTTTTAACGGCCAAAAGCACACTCCACAGTCATTCGGCACCGGCTCAGCCTGTAGTTGAAACTGCGTCCTTGCTCCTGTCAAGCTTCCCTGTATACGGTTTCATGAGCCAAGGCATTAACGGGTAAGCGGGGTCTCCAAGGATCACAATGGGCATTTCAACGTCCCCCACTGTGATCTTCCGTCTGGGAAAAAAAGTCCCTGCCTGCAGCTTCCTGAACAGGCCACTGTTCCGAAAGATGCATGCATCATGCACCTTTCCAGGCCAGCCTGTGTTAATGTCAATGAAACGCCCACGGTGATCCACAAGCGCCTGGAGAAGCATAGAGAAATACCCCTTCCGCTTAACGTACTCGGATGCTAGGTGAGGTGGTTCCAGAATAGGAATATGCGTCCCATCTATCGCCCCTCTACATTTAGGGAAACCCATTTGTGCAAAGCCATCCACAATGTCCTGCACGTTCCCCAGAGTCACGGTTCTTCTTAGTAGGATGCGATTAATGGCCCTGCAAACTTGCATCAAAACGATCCCAACGGTCGACTTTCCCACTCCCACGACCAATCGGTAGCTGTCTGGAATTGCCATCTTCCAGACTGCAATAGCCACCCCCTTCTCCACCGGCACGGCAGCTCTCAATCTCGTGTCCTTGTGCCGCAGGGTAGGGGCAAGCTCCTCACACAGTCCTATGAAAGTGGCTTTTCTCATCCAAAAGTTCTGCAGCCACTGCTCATCGTCCCAGACTTCCATGACGATGTGATCCCACCACTCAGTGCTTGTTTCCTGAGCCCAAAAGCGGCGTTCCACGGTGCTGAGCATTTCCGTGAATGCCACAAGCAAAGTCATGTCGTACGCGTCAGGTGACTCGCTATCATCGTCGGACTCCTCACTGTCACTCTGGAGCTGAAGGAATAGCTCAACTGCCAAACGTGATGTGCTGGCGAGACTCATCAGCATACTCCTCAGCAGTTCAGGCTCCATTTCCCACAGAAATCGCGCTGCACAGAAAGTGTTGGGAGAGTCACAATGGCGCCAAACGTGGACAGAAAAACAGGGACTGCTGAGATGTGAAGCAATGAATCATGGGGTGTTGGGACAGGAAGCAGAATAACTCTCACCCTCTGTCCCCTTCCCACAACCCACAACGCCAAAATGGGATGAGGTGCTCTGTAGGATAGCTGCCCATAGTGCACCACTCCCAACAGTGCTGCAAATGCTGCAAATGTGGCCACACTACAGTGCTGGTAGCCGTCAGTGTGGCCACATTCCAGCGCTTTCCCTACACAGCTGTACGAAGACGGCTGTAACTCCCAGCGCTGCACACCTGCAAGTGTAGCCAAACCTTGAGTGACGGTGGGGCAAACAGTTAGTGGAGGGGCACAGATCACACTGTGCTGGGGTTCAGTGTGTAAATGTCAGTGTCAAGGGGAGAGGTGGCTGGAATTACCGTCCTGCTCCCCCTCGGGTCATGGTCCCAATCACCAGCCCAGGCTGCTCACAGGGAGCCTGATTTTCAAGGACTCAGCACCCAGATATCGAAGAGAGCCCAGTTCCCAGTGAGCACCTGAATAGACACTGGGTTTTCCAGAGTGCGCCGCACCCTGCAACTACATTTGTGGCACCTAGGGTGCCATGATCCAAAAAACTCAGCATCTACTCTGCCCCCATTATGCGCTCCCACTGAGTCCTTCAGAAAACCAAACCATTTGTTTTGGTGCCTAGATGGATGGCTCTCCTGAGAATCTGGCCTGGCTCATGTGCAATGAGCTGGAGAAGGAAGGATTCAGCCCAGCAGAGGGCCAGTGAGTGCAGCACAGGACCTGCCCTTGCACCTGCTTCCCTTTTTGCGAAGCTCGGTAGGGATGCCAGACGCTGCATGGGCCATGGTGCCTGACCTGCCATCTCCAGCACAAGGGAGAGCTCAGGGGGGCTTGCAGGCTTGTCCCACCGCTGCCTGTGTTGGATTAGTTCTGTGGACAAGCAGAAAACACCAATCTCCAGGGCTTTTTATCTAGGATTGTTTCTTGGCCAAGGAGGGCTGCATGAGAATCCTTCCAGAGCTCAGCCAAGCCATGCCATCCCTAGCTCGGCTGCAGAGGCTGCTCCTGCTGTCAGGGCCAGAGGGCAGTGAATGCTTCTGTCATAAACAGATAGCTAAGGGTTAATGTTTCTTTTACCTGTAAAGGGTTAACAAAGGGAACCAAACACCTGACCAGAGGACCAATCAGGAAACCGGATTTTTCAAAGTTCAGGGAGGGAATTTTTGGGTGTGTGTCTTTTGTCTGCGTCTCTGTGCTCTCTCGGCTCTGACAGTGATCTCTCTATCTCCAGGCTTTAAAATCTTCTGTTTCCCAGTTGTAAGTACAGGTATAAGACAATATAGGTTTTTATATTGTTTTTGTATTTACATGTGTGTAGTTGCTGGAATGTTTTAAATTGTATTTCTTTTTGAATAAGGCTGTTTATTCATTTTGTTTTCTTTTAAGCCAATGACCCTGTATATTGTCACCTTGATACAGAGACCATTTTTATGTCTTTTTCTTTCTTTTTATATAAAGCTTTCTTTTTAAGACCTGTTTGATTTTTTCCTCTGGTTAAGGCTAAGGAACGAAGGGAGGGGAAAATCTCTTTGTGTTAGAGTTACAAAGCTTGCATTTGCAGGGACTCTGAGTGAGGGGGAGAGAAACTTGATCTCTCTGTGTTTGTGTTTCAAGGAATTGAAGCAGGGTAATCTCCTAGTGTACCCAGGGCGGGAAGATCTGGGAGGAGGTAAAGAGGGGGAAGGGAAGTGGGTTATTTCCCTTTGTTGTGAGACTCAGGGCCTCTGAGTCTTGGGGTCCCCCAGGGAAGGTTTTGGGGAGACCAGAGTGAGCCAGACACTGGAATTCTGGCTGGTGGCAGCGCTATCAGATCCAAGCTGGTAATTAAGCTTGGAGGGTTCATGCAGGCACCCACATTTTGGATGCTAAGGTTCAGAATTGGGACTTATGCTTATGACAGCTTCCATTTGCACTCAGCCCTGCAACTGGGTTGCTGTGCCTAGAGCAAGCCATGTGCCACTTCAGCCCTTCCAGTGATGGGGGAGGAGCAAAGCTGACTGTGGCACAGAAAGCGTTAAGAGCAGAGACGGGGACAGGGATTCCTTTGCTGGTTAGACACCTAATTGCTTAAGAGAAAACAAAACAGCATTTAGTCAAAGTGGTGAGTTTCTGCAACAAATATTTCTGACTCTAGTTCTCTGCAGGTCCAGCTGAGCAGAGAGGCTTTAGCAAGCGCAGGGAGAAGGAACTCATGGTACAGGGTTTTTGGACATGTTATTGAGCCAAGTGTTATAAAGAGGCTTTAGGTTGGAGCAGCTGGGAGGGATTATAACTGTGATAACATACGATGGGAGAAAACTAACGGCTCCATAGAGCTCTGCAATATACATTAGGATGAAACAAAACCTTCCACTGATGATAATCATCATCATTAATGGTTCCTGGCAGCTTCCTGCAAGAGGGTTAATTTGACAACCTTGCAGAAATGATGCAGGATGAAGGACTCTGTATGCAGGATAGATCTGCTCTCTCTATTCCAATACCTTCCTAGGAGGTTGGAATCCAGGGACCGGAATAGGCTTAGCTTTGAATTTGCTCTGACTCCTTCACCAGCAGGAGGGCTGCAGTTCCCTTACCAGCCACCTGCTCCTGTGTGTGGGGTGCAGGAAGGACAGCTGTACGCATGGGATACGGCCCCAAATGCAGCGCGCAACCCCCTCAAAGGGCAGGGGGAAGGAAAGGTCATACCCACCTCTGTTGGTTTTCCAGCAGCACTTGTACAGTTTGTCCTGCCAATAAAGCCTCCCACAGAACTGAACTGGACTGAAAGATGCACATGGCCGTGCCCTGGAGCACAGAGCACAGACGTGTTTGTCATGTTAGTCTTGGGTGTGGCCTGTATTCTAGGGTGCAGAGAACTAGTGAGGAGGAAGGAACAAACTCCCATGGGAGCTAAACTAGCAATTTGCTCCCTACACAAGTAGCTGCCTCATCTAGGGAATGTTCCAGTAATCAAGAGCTGCCTCAACACCAGACCACACTGCATATCTACCAGCAGATCCAGGTGGCCTTCTGTGCTGCCAGCCTGAGCAACCAAACGCTGGTTAGGTTCCCTTTTACTGCCACTCTATCACGGGCGTCTTCTTGCCCACTTGAAGCTCAGTCTGGATCCTCTCTAGTTGATATTTACAGCCCTTTGAAGACCAAGAAAACCCATCTGTTCCCAGGTGCTACTGGATTAAAAGGCAAACTCCCAGGAGAGCTTACCCTGAGCAGCACGTTCACCAGGGTCCAGCGAATCACTGTGTTCTGAAGGCAGCAGGAAGGTGCGCAGGTTGTCAGAGGAAGGGGGAGACAGCAGGTCCTGGCTGGCTTATCAGTATGTTTTGTGGCAGAGCAGAACAAGGAAGCTTCTAACTGCACCGATCTGGTGCCGTGCTGTGGGGCTGCGAAGCCAGACTAAGTCTTAAGCTTCTATTTGTTCACATTTTCTGCACATCTGGGACAGCAACATCTGCAGCCTAGCTACAGTGAGGTTTAATGGGATGCATACCATGCAGACAGGTGGCAAAACAAGCAGGTCTTTATAAGACAGGTAGTTTGTTCCGTCAAATAAAGGAGATACGATGGTTTGTGTATTGTTTTAGTATTGACTCATTGCTTCCTTGTGCCCCCCTGTCTGTCTATACCCTCCTGTTCTCTCTCAACATATTTATCTTGGAAGCTCCTGGGGTAGGAATCATTTTGTTATGTTTTTGTACAGCGCCTAGTGCAATATAAGTAATCAGTGGTCTGTGACTTGGGCTTCTACAAACAATGAATGCCAGTGCAAGCCCACTGGGGGCCCGAAGCAGGAGTATTTTGCCCCCACAACACATAGTAATAATTAATAGGGGTCCCCCTTGAGCTGCTCAGGGCCCTAAGCAATTGCTTAGTCTGCTTATGCCTAGGGCTGGCTCTGCAAATAAATAAACAATAATTGTGGCTTCTACAGGTTCCCAACCTGTGAGCATGGCTGGTCACAGAGTGCTGGCTCCTCTGCATTTTCAGTTGCTAAACTGCATTAAAGGACAGTTGAAAAATATTAATTGCTTTCCTTGTATCACTTTTCCATGCTACCCATTGCTGGAGTTGCCACAGGGACGTTATGGGATTGCACATAGGAGGAGAGGTGGGGGCTTCTGTGATCACAAACAAGTTCACTCTGTTAAAATGTGAGCCATGCTCTGAAAATCTTGGGGGACCCCTAGCCGTAGGCTACTGCCTACCAGCATCCCTGGAATTTAACTACAGCTATAAACTCAGTGGATATTTAGGTTTATGATCAGATGCTCATATTTTTTGGCAGAGAAAATGGACTAAATGAAAGCCTTGGCTGCGTGTTACTGATGAACAACTCCCTTCAGGTCTAATGCACCTGGTGGCTGGATTTCCAGTCATGTTTCATATTTTGGTCCTGGAAAAGATCCAAAAACTTCACCCCTGTGGAAAGCAGCAGGGTGTAACCAGCATGAGTGCTGAGCCTAGGAACTGGAGGCACTGGCAGGCTCAGGCAAGACTCAGGAGGGGCCCAAAAAGCAGAGGCAAATGGAAGAGGAAGTCAGGGCTGCTCTGTTCCACTGCGGGAACGCCAGTTCTCAAACAGCCGCTCATGCAGGCGGGTGCCCTAAACACTCCCTGGTATCTGAATGGGCAGCCAGAACAGCAAGTGCTTTGGAGCATGTCTGGGCTGGGAGGAGAGACAAATCGAGACAAGTCCATGCTAACATGACCGGCAGCACACGTTCAATCCAGGCCAGTCCCAAGTGCTTTTGCAAGGGCAGTTCCATTGGCCTGGGGGAGGAGAAGGGGAGGAATACAGCCATCCTAGATAAGCTTCACCTGCACTCAGCCCTGAGAGCAGGGATTTTCAAACTGGGGGCCGGGACCCTTCTGGGGGTCTTGAGGTTATTACATGGGGGGTTGCGAGCTGTCAGCCTCCACCCCAAACTGCACTTTGCCTCCAGCATTTATAATGATGTAAAATATATAAAAAAGTGTTTTTTATTTATAAGGGGTGGTCGCGCTCAGAGGCTTGCTGTGTGAAAGAGGTCTCCTGTACAAAAGTCTGAGAGCCACTGCCCTAGAGAGAGACAAGCGGTGCCCCAAGAGGTGTGTGGTATTTGTCACTAGTTTCCTGCCAAGGACACATCAACTCTTAAGCAGCAGCGAAGTCAGCTGAATTTCCGACCAGGGGAACAGGGCATTGAATGGAATGTTTCTTATCTCCGTTCACCCTTCAGACGTGCCCTCAAAGGGATCTTTGCACAACTCTCAGCCCAGTGGCATCATTAGCTGCATTCCTGGACCTTCATCCCAAACCCGCTGGCCCCGTAACTGCACTGCTGCACTTAGGCAGGAAGATGTTCTGCACAAGCAGATTATCACCCACAGTCCGGGCTGGCACGCTGGCTGCAGCATTTGGAAGAGCGCTCACTTCAATGAGCATGAAAGATGCCCTCTCCTTCCATACAGAAGGGGCTCAGCTGGTGCTGGTGAGGGAGGGCAGGCTCCAATGCAAACCAGCGGGCAGCAGGTTGGTAACAGCACCACACTGGCTTGGGGCTGGGATGTGGCTCCCCAACTCCTCAAGGCACCAATCGCTTACAAATCCCCTCTCCCCTCTGGCCTCTTGCTGCTTGTGAGGAAAATAGATTGAGGCCGAACACTATGAAGGAGAGTTGCTACAGGCACCTTTGGCAGTAGAGCCTGAAGGCCCCTGTCAGGACAAGGCCCCATTGTGCTGTTCGAACGATGGGAAGATACAGTCCGTGCCCAGCAGCTCCAACCCCGATGCTTTCAGCTTAGCAATGGGTGAGCATCCCACGCTCTGGGGGCTGGCTGGGTTTGACAGAACATCTCAAAGTGCCGATGGTAGAAGTGAAGCTTCAGCAAAGCAGCTGGGTCTCCTGCAAACAGGATTTGTTGGTTCCTAAAGTGGATCTTCTGCCGGCCAAATTAAAACTGCTGCTAGGTGGGCACAACTCACAGCTGCACCTCATGCCCCAGGATGAAGCCAGGAAGTGCGAAGGCAACCAAGTGGAGGAGCAGGGAATTGAAGGGGAAATCGTTAATTGTCAGTTGTGCCTTTGAAAATCTCCCCCCACCTGCATGGTTTATACCCAATAGAAGGCTCAAATATGAGCCAAGTTTTACACAAAGGTTTGGGTTGGTTTGTGTTTGAGCTGAATCGCTTTCATTAGCCCTGGGTCCATTTGTTCTCTCTTAGCCAGGACTCTGCTGTTGCTTTTGATTGTGGCAATAGAAGTGTTAACACCACTGTGCCCTCTCCCACAGGCCAGCTCAGCCAGGCAGCAGACGTTCCACAGCAGAGAATGGGAAGGTGGCTGTCAGGGTCATTGTAACTACAGCTCAAGAGGGAGAATGTAAAACAAGAGAGCTGGAGACCATAATTGCTTTTTCTTTGTTTAGAAGCAGAAGGGAGCAGGCCAGAGCTACAGAATCCAGCGCTTCACAGCCACAGAACTTGGCACAGCCTGGGCGGGGAGCGGGTTCACTCTCTGGGCTCTGGCGCTCTGTGAAGCACCTGAAATTAATTATACTGCCACTCTGTTCTTTGTAATGTCTGTCAGAAGATGAGGGGATCACACGCACAGGAAGGACTCAAGCTGCCCCACTGGTATGGAGTTACTCCCAGGCTGCTCAGAATGCCTAGTGCTGGTAGCACAGCAAACAGGAATCCTTACTAGGTCGTTTCTGCTTCTGATGTCCAGACATTTCATCAGCCAAGTGGCCTGTGCTCCCAAATGGCACTGACCCATGCAGGGGTCAACCCCACAGAGCCTGTGGTTCCAGCCTGGGGGCCATGGGGAATGGAGACGGTGCCACAGTGCTGTGTGTGGATCACCTCCCCAGGCTTTGTATTCCAGGGGCTGTGATCAGGGTTTTCACAGCACAGTGCTGGGTACTCTTAGCAGTAGGAACACCCCAGAGCAGGAGAGAACCAGGCCTTTAAAACAATCAGTTTATACGCAGGTCTATTGACCTGAAGCTGCATTTTTTGGTGAATTTTCTCTTTGTCAAACATCTTTTGCCTAGCTCTGTCTGTGACCTGGCAGTAAGCTGACTTGTCTTCAAAAAAAGGCAAATTTTGGAAAGCCTAGAAAATAGCCAGCTGCTTACACTGTGCAGGGAACAGCCTCAAGGGCTGCCTGGGGCAGGGCAAGAACGGCTGGAATCCATGGGTTGCCCATTAGCTGTTGGATCAAACTCTGCCCAGGTTAGCACCTGGGATCCCTCTTACCATCTGCGACTGAAGGGGGAGCTTCTCCCTACACCATAGCCCTGGGGCACATCCATGATGACATAACACAGACTATGTCTACACAGCAAAGAAAAACCCACAGTTGGCTTGTGCCAGCCGCCTCGGGCTCCTAGGGCAGTTTCATTGCTGTGTAGACTTCTCACCCAGCAGGATCCTAGAGCCCAGGCTCCAGCCTGAGCCTGAATGTCTTCACTGCAATTTGATAGCACTGCAACCAAGCCCCACAAGTCTTTCATCGCAGTGTAGATGTACCCTGAAGGGAGCAGGGACCAGGGTGTGCTAGGACCTTGCTGCTTCACAATGGGCTGCCTTGGTTTTTAAAGGCTATACACAATCCATGCTCTCCAAGTCCATATTTGCAAATGTCGGTCACCTAGATGAAAGGCAGAATCACTGTCCACCCCGGAGCAGATTTAGAAAATGGAGCCGGTGCAGGAGTGTGTGGATAAACACAAGTTAAAACTGCTTTCCACAGACCTTGCTGAAAACATGCTTTCCCCAACTCCAGCGAGTAGCTCTGACCTTCTCCAGGGGTGAGTCTGCAGCAGCTGTGAGCAGCTGTTCCAAGCCAGGCCCTGAGCTGCTTGGGCGTGGACGTGTCAGATGCAAACATGCCCCGTTAATGATGTGAAGTCACGTCACACTAGGTGTCATCAATAAAACTGGTGCAGAGCCTAAGGAGCTGCTGACACATATACCAGACATGCCCTTCGCCCCCAGCTCTTTGCTACAGGGGTGGCACTCCCCTTCTAGTTCACAACCTGCACCTAATTCTGTAACAGGTACCTAGCTCTGGAACTTTGTTAACCAGAACTTCATTGTGTGTTGCTATTAGGCCTTGACGATCAGTTTCTGGAGTAAGATCAGCAGTCCTCAATACACGGACATCCCAGATGAGTTTAGTCAAGGCTTTCCAAACCAGAATGTGACCCAAGGCTGTATTGTTGCCCATTGGATATCAAAATGTATAGTTATAAAAATTCTTGAACTGAAACCAGGTAGCCCTTAAAAATAATCCATGTATGGATGAAAATTCTAGTAGACGTACACCATTATCTGATCTCTTTTCCAGTAAGCTGTGTGGTCCCAGCACCAGAGCAAATTCAGTTCTATCATGGCCAGTTCTCGCATTCGTATCTCCTAAAATTGCAATATGAATTTGTGATGACATACTAGATACAATGCTATCTAACATGGCATAAAAAGGATCTTTTTCAGCATTTGGCCTGGCATCAGATGCAGCATGTGCACTACTAACTACCACACGTCCTACCAAAGCAATGGCTATTAGGCATGGAGAATAAGCCTGCCAAGTCAGTAATGCAGATTGCTCCCTTGGGGACAAAACCAGAGCAACACCAGTGTGCTTGTCAGATGTATCACAGGTATGCAACGATCCAACCATCTGACCACTACGAGTAGGAGCTGTACTCTGGGTGTTCATATTCCACCATGTCTTCTGCACAGCACATACATAAACATTCAACCTTTCCCATTTTTCAGCCAGGAGAGTTGTTCTTCTGACAGCTCTTAATGACCGAACACCTCTGTCTTTATATCAGGCACTTTCCCCATCTCTCATTTATGGAGGTGACATCATCACATGGTTCGACACCTCTGCATATAGAAGATTTATAGACTCATAGACTCATAGACTCATAGGTCAGAAGGGACCAATATGATCATCTAGTCTGACCTCCTGCACAAAGCAGGCCACAGAACCCTACCCATCCACTTCTATAAAAACCCCAAGCAGAGAATCCACCAGCAAGTGACCCATGCCCCACGCTGCAGGGGAAGGTGAAAAACCTCCAGAGCCTCTGCCATTCTACCCTGGAGAAAAATTCCTTCACAACCCCAAATATGGTGATTAGTTAAACCCTGAGCATGTGGGCAAGGCTCCCCAGCCAGCAGTCATGAGGTTCCCCAGCCAGCAGTCATGAATCTTGAAACTTGGTTCTTGAAACTGCCAGAGCAGATGAAGCCAATGAAACTGCCAATGTTTTTGTCCTTTTCTTCCGCTTGTCGAAGCTAGAGATGTATTGCCAGGTCATCGCGCACCCCTCCTATTTTATCTGGACTTGGTCTGGCACTACGAACAAGGAATCTAGTGGTGTGGTTCTACTGGAAAGCTTCACGATCAAGTGATTGCTAATAATTATGTGGCAGCTACTTCCGACAAGTATTCTCTACTGGAGGCCAGCTGTCTACTGCAGAGAAGAATGGACTGTATGTCAGGATTCCAGCACAGAGATTGCTGACAGACAGCTGGGACTAAAGAGAATGAGATTACAGATGATTATGGGAGACAAGAAAAGAGGTGTGGTGCAGAATGGATGCACTGGAAGGCCAGAGTTGAGTCAGTAAAGAGAGGAAGAAGTGGTGAATAGAGGAAAAGAAATGTCTTTGATGAACAGTCAAGAAGGCCTGTTGGAATGATCATAATCAATGGTGGAACAGTAAGGTGCCATGCACTGAGGACTATGTATCTGAGACTTTGAAAGTCCAAACTGGACACCCATTCTCAGTTAAAGACAAAAATGAAGAATGCAGTCAGGAGACTGTTGCAAAACTTAAGTGTTGGCTTGAGCATTTTTGTGAATTAATGAACAGATCCCCACCAAGATGTAAACTACAACCTAATCTGATAATAAACCCAGCAGAAAACAGGCTGATGACCTTAGAGGAAATAATGCTTTTGGTCAAACAGTTATGAAATGATAAAGTACCAGGTCTTGAAAATATTGCATCAGAACTGCTAACGAGCAGAGGCCTGGATTTATTCACTGACTTCATCGAGTTGGCTTCAAAATTTGGGAGATTGGTCACGTTCCAGAAGACTGGAAAAGGACTGCATCATCTTTTTTTCAAAAGAGAAGAGTGATCCTGCATGCTCAAATTATAAGGGAATAACGTTGCTGTTAGTCCCCAGGAGGGTGTTTATGATTGTACTACTGAACCCGCTGAAATACTGTCTCAGCCCCAAAATGAATGACAACCAGTGTGGTTTCTGTACAGGTCGATCTACAATCCATGCTACAAACGCTCTCTAGAATGTTGTTGAAAAATAACTAGAGGAACAAAAGGAAATTAATGTTGCATTTATAGGTTTGGCCAATGCTTTTGACTCAGTGCATCGGTCTGCACTGAGGATCCTGCTGTACCAATCAGGGGTGCCTGAGCACTTAGTGAGCTTAGTGGAGGAACTGCACCACGGTACGTTTATAGCTGTGTGAGGGCAGATGGTTGTATTCCAGGCTGGATTCTGGTAGAATCAGGAGTACACCAGAGATGCGTTCTCTCACGTTATGTTATTTGAGGCTCTAATAGACCATCTAACAACAAAGCTGATAGACACTGAAGTAGGAGCTATAAAATTTAAAGATTTGTCTTTAGAGGATCTCGAGTATGTGGATGATATTGCCTTACTTGGAGAGACTACTAATCAACTGTAGCTAATGCTGGAAGAACTGCAAAAAACTGCTGAATATACGGGCCTTAAGATCAATGGTGATAAAACCAAAGCTATGTATGCTTCCTATAAAATGGAAACCAATGACCTGCTGATGTTGCATGTAGTTGTGAATAGTTTTATCTATCTTGGTAGTTGGTTGAGAGCAGGAGGTTCTTGTATCTGAAGAGGTCAAACCTCTGACTGTGTGGGGGAGGCTTGGCATGGCATGCTTGCACTGTCCTGCTTGCGGCAGGGTTACTGTATTGCATACCATCAGGAACAGGAGCCGTGCCACTGTGTATGGGAAGAAGGGGCCAATTCCCCTCACTGGCTTCAGGAAAGTGTCTCTCAGTTTGCACTAGTCAGGAAAGCCAGGCCCAAACTGGGTCATTCTGACATTATTTCAGGGAAAGGGGACATATATAGAGATATTTAAGGTCCGGCTAGACCGCACCCTGGCTGGGATTCTTTAGGAAAAGTGGTCCTGCCTTTAGCAGGAAGTTGGACTAGATGACCTCATGAGGTCCCTTCCAACCTTTTGATTCTATGATTCTATGATTCTATATCCCAGCCCTGGATTTGATTCCAAGGGGTTGAGCTGATAAGACCAGCTCTTTGAACAGTGTCTATTTCAGCTTCCTTGTCTCTGTCTTTCTGAGCTGTATTGACTCGTCTCTTGTCCCTCAGACCCTCCAGTTACAAGCACAAGTTAGCGATGTCAATATCACGAGGCTGGAGGATCCTAGGCCTGTTCTCTCACTGATATCTAAGAGGAGTGGGGACACCTCGTCCCTACAGGAAGCTGCTGGGGAAAGCAGGCAATCTGCACTGGAGGCATGGGCCTTCCCACTTCTTTTGCTCTGGAATGCCAATGCTGCATGGTGGCTATAACGTTTTGACCACAGAATAAGACCCGTGACCAGTTAGGAATAGTGAGCATCTTGCAGAGCGCACGGTGACACCAACTTCCATTTTAGTTATTTTAAAAATTAATAATAGGAAACACAACATGTTGCAAAAGTTGTTTGTTGCACACAAATGCTGCCCTAAGCCTGCTGAGAAAAGAGAGGCTCCTGGCAGCTCCTACTCTTCAGAGACTGGCAATTACAGAGAGAACAAGCCTGTGCTGGATGAGCGCTGGAGAAAACTACCCTCTGCAAAGTCTAAGCGTCACACTCTCCAGAGCCAGGGCACTCCAGCCTTCTCTTGCTGGGGCTGCATCAGCCAGCTCCAAGGGCAGAGCAAAGTGCTGCATGTGCCACAATCTTTAGCAGGGCAGAGCGACACATGGCGAAGTCCCAGCATGCCATGCTCCACCTGGATCAAAGCAGTCTGACATTGCATGCTGGGACCAGGGCAGTACTTCGGGGGTAAAGAGCATGGCAGCTGCCTACAGAAGGCATTTTAGCATTTGGTCTGGGAGCTGGACTTTGTGTACCCTGCTTCATGGTCTTTGGCCAGGGCTCGCCTGTCCATTCACCTGCCTCACTGCCCTGTGCTCCATGGCAAAAGAGTAGCCAGGGCTTTTTAAAAGGAGGGGGTGGGGAACGTGGGGCGAGCACACACACACACCCGTGCCTGCGTTTGTCAGGACAAGGGTCACACTGGAAATGCAGGGCCACCCAACTCTAGAGCTGTAGTGCAGCAGGAGAGAAAGGGGACAGGACACAAGGTCTGTCAATGCTACAGGCTGGAGGGGAGGCAGACAGTTCAGGAGCACGTGCACTTGCCCTGTAATATGAAGTGGTCCCTCAAGCCTGGGAAGGGCTGGGGGCTGAGGCGACCATCCTGACCAAGAGTGTAAAAGCATCTGATGAGTGTGGGTGCCCAGCTTGAGAGACCTCAGAGGGTGGGTGCTCGGTTCTTCCTGACAGCCCGGCCCCCTTTCAGGTGCACCCCAAATCGCCAGCCCCTTGTGACAGCCCTGGGCCCTCTCTCTGTTACGGCCTGTGTAACAAGCAGCTCTAAGGAGCCACATACAACAGCCGCTCCAGGCGCAGTCAGGCCCAAGCTGCTGGTGGAAGCACAAAGAGGCTCGTTAGCACTGGCCACCCCCAGCTTACTGACTCCATTTCAGGTAAGGCCAGCTGAGGCTGGCGGAGAGGGGAAAGTGCCTCCTGCTGAGCCGCACTCGGAAGGGATCTTGGCCCATCAGAGGGTGTTCTTTCCCAGCACTTCGGACAGGAAATACTTACGGGTTAATTAATCTTTGCATTTCTAAGCAGAGACATATTTATGATCCTGGTAAGAGGCTGGGGCCCTGACATTTCTTTATTCTTCCTCCAGCTGAGCTGAAGGGAACCATAAGGGGAGAGGCTGAGGCATGAAAGCTGGAGTTTGGGCTGGTGATGGAGGAGCCAATGAGACCTCGCCTGTAGGGTGCTGTGGCCCGGTGCCCACCCTCTTGCCTTCTTTGTGGGCAAGCGGTGTGCATGCAAGCAGCCTCTGCGTGTCTGGAGGAGACCTAACGATGCCCAGCTCCCCGGCTGTGAAGGAGCCTTTGGGAAACAAGGGTGGCGTCACAGCAGAGGGTTCTCGGCTACCCTCCGTTCGCACTAAGCAGCCCCGGGATGGCAGGGTCAGCACAGCAGCCTCTGGATCTGAACGGGCTGCAGACAATGGGCTCACCTCTCAGTCCTACAAGGCCGGGTGCAGGTCCAGGGCTGTCAGTCCATCCCCGTTGGGAGCAGCCCATCCCTGACAGTCCTTTGGGAATTGGGTTCCTGTCCCCAGAGTGCGGAGCAGCAGCACAGCTCTATGGAGAAGAGTCTGCACCTTCACTGCCACATACACCTGTCCTCCTCCTCCACCTCCCCTCCCCATGCTGCTGCTGGACACCCCTCGCCCTACACACACACACACACTGCTCCTGCACCCTCAGTGTCATGAGGGAAAGGTCTGCTCTGGGCTTTCCTCGTGGGTTCAATGACCTCACACTGCTCTCATTCCCCCCACCTCAACACAGACGTTGTTTCATGGCTGTCCAAAGAGATGCTCCATGGAGAATGTGCTCAACCAGCCTGCAGTTATCTGGTGCAGTGTCCCAAACTACAGAGAGTGGGATTTACCTGGTGGAGCCCCTTTGCCTTGGCCAGGTGAATCTGCTGAGTTTGACATTTGTGTATGGGGTTAGATCCTACCCTGGGGTCACTCCATGGCAGCAGAGGAATAGAGCCAAGGCAGCAGTTCTGATCTCCACCAGGTGATGATCTGATGGGGTATAAGAAAGGCAGAATTATCCAGTTTAGCAAAATCCTCTGCCCCAGCACAACTGCTCCGCTGCACCGCTCTGCTATGTCACAAGCAGGTTGGCAAACGTGTTGCATGGACAAACGGCTGCCTGCCTCAGAAGTGTACGTCTCATGCAAGGCTAATGGCTTGGAATTCAATTCCATTTTGCTTCAGCCCCCTTCCTTCAAGTGAGGAGCTTGTGGCATGAGCATTCCCCAGCTCACTGCAAGTAGCTGGGTTATCTATTTACCTCAAATGGTGCTTCTGAGCAGCTAGGCCAATGGCAGCAGAGAAATGTGGCCACCACATGTTGGCAGCAATTGAGTTCTGGGCACATTTTTTCTCTGCACAGCCTTTAAGCTGTGGGAACCATTTCAAAGGGAATCATTCACCCCATAACATGCTTGTGATCTGAAGATGTCTGTTTAGATGGCAGCCCGGCATTAATTTAGCAATTCGCTACAGAGTTTGGCGTGATGTTTAAAGCACTAAAATAAATTGTGGTGAAGTCGTTTCCCTCAAACCAGATTGTGTGGTTTACATTATTTGTCAACCCTAAGTACAACTGGCATGTTTGTATCATTCATGCTAATCCCCAGCGTGCCTCTCTCAAGGAGAGAAGAATCAGCCGACAATCTCAGCTCGAGTTCCTGCCCCAGAGGGCTCATGTGCCCCTGGGACTTGTGCCTCCAGGGCACTCAGCCCACAGGTCTGGAATATTGCCTGTGCTTCCCTGATTGAGGTGAGTTAAGCAGCATGTACCCGATATTGCTAAAGGCTATGTTAATCGAATGCAGATTGCACTTTCTGCCTGCAGTCCCTAAAAGCCACAGCCTGTGAAGAACCGAGACATGCATGTACACAGACATGCACACTGGAGTGCACACACTTGTGTGTGCTCACTCTCAAACACACACACAAGGACTGCGAGCACACACAAATGTATGGGCACACTGTACAGATACATGCACAGAAAGTAGGCGTGCACACACAGACTATGGGAACATCCTAGCTCAGAGGTCTGAGCACTAGCCTGCTAAATCCAGGGTTGTGAGCTCAATCTTTGAGGGGGCCATTTAGGGAACTGGGGTAAAAACCTGGGGATTGGTCCTGCTTTGGGCAGGAGGTTGGACTAGAAGACCTCCTGAGATCCCTTCCAATTCTGTGATCCTGCCCCACACACACACTGTAGGCCCTTACGTGCATGCACACAGCAGTACACCCATTGCATGGCAAACTGTATATGTATGTTGTGCGATAATACCTGGCCCAGCACTTGGCAGGAACACAACTGCACCCAAACACCTTCCATCCAGGACAGCCTTTTTAGGAAGTAGTCAATGCTTTCCCTTCCATGGGGGCAGGACCCTAGGAATGGAATGGGATATTATTTCCTTTCTACTGCCTCCTCCTTGGCCCAAGGAATCAATCAGCTCAACATGCACCAGGTCCTCCCTGTGGCGGTTTGCCAGCAGGACCCTGCCATGCTCAGAAGGAGCCATTTCAATAGGAATTGGGAGGTGAAGGTCAGGACAAGGTGAGGAGGCTGCAGCCCCAGTCCTGGATCTGCTGACGTGCTCAAATGGGGACTCAGTAGCTCCTGTCTCTACAAGGAGGACCTGCAGTCATATCCAAGTCACGTCTCTCAGGAATAACCTTTTCCATAAATGTAATCAGGTCAGGAGCACAGGTAATTCTGAAAAAAAAAAAGAGTTTTGAGTTGAATGAAAAGATTTGTTTAGATTTCAAGCACTTTTTAACATTTAAACATTTTTTAAATTAAATTACAGGAAATTTCTAAACGAAAAGTCTCTTCAAAGCAAAACATTGAAACATTTCATTTAGAAAATCTCAATCTTTTCTGAGGCGAGCGATTATCATTGGATCAGTGAGTGACTCAGCTGAGCTCCTGGCCATGCTGTGTGTCTGCCCAGGAGTGAGGCTGTCTTCCACGGCTGTGCGGCTGCACTTCATTCCTAGACTTTTCTGTCATCTCCCCTCTGAGACGCTTGTGCTTTACAAGTGCTCTCCCCCAAATCCAGGTAGCCAGAAACGCCCTGGGATGGAGAGAGCTAGACTCTCTGCTCCTCCAGCCCAGAATGGGTTGGCAGGTCCCAGCTTTTCTTTGAATTTTTCCACCTCCAAACAATTCGCGAAGGGAGGAAGAGCCGCTGCGTGTGACACGGTGAAGGATTTTGCATTGGCATGGCCAGTCAGATGGCACCAATAGCAAGAGCATCTCCTGGGAACCACCACCAGACAATCAGTCCAGGGTGAGTGAGGGGAGCACAAGGGACCCCAGCACTCAGGGAGCAGCCAATGTGCCAGGGCTTTATTCTCAGAGCAGAGGCAAAAATCTGATTGGCTACCATCCTGCCTTTTTTGCTCAACCACACAGTGCCCCTTTTCCTGGTTTGCTAAGCAAGAGACTGGAGGGCAGGCAACAGCCTAAGAAGCCAACACATCTCAGAAGCTTCTGCCTCACTGCACTTAGTCATCCTTTCACTGCATCATGGCAGCGTGTGTTATCCTACTGCACAGTCCTTGTGCACTATACATCACGTGTTCTCCTGCCCTGTGCCCCACTGGCTGTTCTGCTGGGCAGTTTCCGGCACATTAGCCCGCCATGCTCCCTGCTGCATGCTAACCCACGAAGCTCTTTGTGTCAGTCCATTCTGGCCTCACCATAACACAGACAGAACAGAGAGGTTGGTCAACTGCTCTTTAGCTGAGGTTTATCGGGATCATCGCTAGCTATACTCATCCACTAGAAAGGGCATTTAGTCAATGAGGAATGTCTATACAGAACAGCCATTACAAAGGTATACTCCTGCCATGGGCATGCTACGGTTTTCATTGAATGATGACAGAGGCCTCAGCTAATACCTTTATCCTCGTCAGATTCAAGCTGGACGGAGCCATAGCAGGGGCCCAAGAATGCAAACAACTGGTAGCACAAGGTCACAGCCTACAGATTCCCGACATCATTCCTCGGTTGGCATCATTAACCTAGTTTCAAAGCCGCTTGCACATAGTTAACCAGATAAGCAGCACACAGTTAACCCATACAACATTTATCCTGAGTCTTATTTTCCATGAAACGTTACTCAGCTCAAATCCATCTATCACAAAAGTTCCAGGACTGTGACATTAAATAATTGTCACATTTTTCTTCTGTAAAGATTAACATTTTTGCTAAAGTTGCAGAGCCCTTATTGAACTATTAATGCCATCAGAAACGCCACACAATTGCCAAGGGATTAGCATGTCTGTGCAGCAGCCTGTTTTCCCTATTATATTACTCCGATGACATGCAGAATCCTGCGGAATCAGCTGATAAGTCTCCTGCTACTAGGAAGCTGGAGGCAGACAGTCAGTTCTGTAATGCGGCTGCGGGAGAGAGTAAAGTTGGGCATCTCTGACAGCTGCAGGGAGCCATTCCTGGAGCTGTACACAGAGGGTGAAAGCCCTGCCCACACCTAGACTGTAGGGGTGAGGACTGGAGAACAATCCAGAATGTGGTTTTGAGCTATGAACAATACTCAGATATAAACAATAATTAATATGCCAGCAGTCCACTCTGTGGGACCATTATCACCCAGATGGGGAACCTGAGTCACAGAGCAATTCAATTCCACCCAGTGAGATGAGGGCAGAGATGGAGGTAGAATCCAGGACTCCTGGCTCCCAGGCTCTTACTGTCACTATCAGACAATTACGTCTCTTCTTTATTTTCTGTCCTGTGCTGCCTCACCCACACCTGCTGAATTCCCCTGCCAGGGCCCCTCTTACTGGCTATCACCACAGCTGCACTTGTCCTGCTGGCTATTAGCCAGGAAGGGTAAGGAATGGTGTCCCTAGCCTCTGTTTGTCAGAGGATGGAGATGGAAGGCAGGAGAGAGATCACTTGATCATTGCCTGTTAGGTTCACTCCCTCTGGGGCACCTGGCATTGGCCAGTATCGGTAGACAGATACTGGGCTAGATGGACCTTTGGTCTGACCCGATACGGCCGTTCTTATGTTCTTAATAGGTATTGTGTAGCAGGTAGGCTGTAAGATGCACAGGGGCGTTCGACAAAATGGTCCAGTGTGTTTCTCTGGCCCTACTTTCCATGGCTCTATGACTGTGGCACCAGTTCAGGGCTAAATAATAGAGACTGCATCCAGTTGCTGGGTGTGTTGGCTGAATATCATGCACGTTACAGCCACCAATCCCATCAGGCTTTATTTGAAACAAAGTCAGCAGGAGCTGAGCAGATCTGGAAATCACCCTGCACATGAGACACACTGGGTAGATGTTGTGTTTCTTTCAAATAAAAAGATCTCAAAGCCTCCGGAACTAATTAATTCAATAGCTATTTATGCCAATCAAAAAATGCCAGTAATATGAACTGTGCCATCCTGTGACTCATTTTTCCCTTGTAAAAATGACTGGACACTTTTATTTGTTTCACAAATTACAAGACCTCTTGTTTCCAAGAACACTTCCCGCAAGCCTTGCATAAGCCTGGCTCTAGTACAGACCTATCTGTGGTGACATTCAGGTTGGCAAGAGGGGAAGCAATAAAAGGGATTTAAGGAGGTGAAGATGGCCCCCAGGCAGAACTGGAACTCGGGGACAAGTGGACACAGCTCTTCAGACACAAGGTACAGTGATTTTGGAGAAGCATGGGGCAGGCAGGGGGTCTTAGCGTCCATGCTCCTTGTTTTCCTATCTCTGTTCTGACCCTTCCTGCAGGCTCCCACAGATGGCTGCTGCAGCCCGGTGAGTCTTCCTTGGGAGGGAATCTAGTAGTTAAAAGTGAAAAAGCCTCCAGCCTGCCAGACCTATTAGCACAATATTGAAACTGTTGAAGAGCCATTCAAGGGGTAATGAAGCCATTTAACAGGCATTTGCCAACCCCCAGGTATATACTGACAGGTTTCAGAGTGGTAGTCCTGTTAGTCTGTATTGCAAAAACAAAGAGGAGTCCTTGTGGCACCTTAGAGACTAACAAATTATTTGGGCATAAGCTTTCATGGGCTATAACCCACTTCATCAGATGCCCACAAAAGCTTATGCCCAAATAAATTTGTATACTGTCAGTTTCTGACTTTACTGACAAAAACAGTCGTGCATTAATGTAATATTTACACAGAACATGTCAGTCTACAGGACCTTAGTTTAAAATTTGCTTTAAAAATATTTCATTAGTGAGCTGGTGAAGATTATAAAATCACATCTCTAAAAAATGCTTGCATAGACTTAGATGCACAATCATCTTTAGCCTTAAATGTTTGGATCTTCAGATATATAGTTTTTTAAATAAATCCTTCAGAAGACCTCCCTTATCTAAAATACACATTTTAATTACTATAGTTAAAAAAAAAGTGCTTCCAAGTCTTCCTGTCCTTTCTGTCCATCCCTTCTCCACCTCTCCCCCCACTCCCCACTGAAGAGAGCCCTTAAAGGGACAACAGTCCTTCCCTTCCAGATAGCTGGACAAAGAGTTTCCCTTTCTTTACTTCTGACTATCCGATGAACTAGTTTTAAAAGAACCCTCCAGCAAAATCAGTACCTTAGTAAGACATAAAATCCTTGTTATACCTAAAATCTTTGGAAACATTCATTTTTTAAAGTTGGTGAAATTTCATAACCATGTCTCTTGTTATGGAGATCACACAAAGTAAATTACTGTTCCCTTTTTCTAAAAGCAATGAACATTGTTATGAACACACTAAACCTCTCTGATTAATTTAAAATAATGTCTTTGTTTCAGTGAGTTAAATATGTAGTAATCTGGAATGCTGGCTTAAGGTTTGAGTACATTTAAAATATAAATTCATCTTAGAAATACTGATTAAGAAAATGTAAAACAGAGAAGAGCTGCATCATGTATTCCATTATATGTAATGTTGTATTCAGCGGGACAGCTGACTCACCCTTACTACGAAGCTTTTGCAAATAAGGCCTGGTCTACACTAGGGCGGGGGTGTCGCTGTAAGATACGCAACTTCAGCTACGAAGTATCTTATTCCGACTTACCTCCCATCCTCACGGTGCGGGAGCGACGTCCGCGGCTCCCCCATCGACTCCACTACCGCTGCACGTTCCGGTGGAGTTCCGGAGTCAACGGGGAGCGCATTCGGGGATCGATATATCGCGTCTAGATGAGACATGATATATAGATCCCCGATAAATCGGTCGCTACCCGCCGATACGGTGGGTAGTCTGGACGTACCCTAAATCTCTGACAAACTTCAGGGCATATCAAAAAGCCTGTGACTGACATTTTTTATTCCCAAGTTTTAGTGCTTTTCATTAGGTACCTTCTTCATGTCCATTCTGCATGAGGGAGAGGGTATGGGGGTCTCTGCGGGGAACTCTGACTCTCCGCCACAGTGAGGCAGGCCGGGCATCTCATTATCCTTTGCTCTCTCGTCCCTCCTCCCCCTCACCCACCGGCCTGTGAGCTTAGGCTGCCATTGGGCATAGGGGCACCAGTTCAATAACACTGCGTAGGGCCCCATAAATCCTAAGGACGGCCCTGATCACACCCAGAGATTCTGGGCCCCTCACTCAGCATGGAGCCGTGGCTTGGGTCAGGTTCTGAGCATGAGTCCAGCCAGCAGGAAATGTGCCCTAAAGAGACATTGGCCTTGTCTACACCATGCGACACAGCCTTGTCGCTAATGCTTAAGTGCTGATAAAATACTTCCAGCCCCGCGAGTGGCATTAGTTTTGTCGGCAGGAGAGTGCTCCTGCCGACAAAGCCGCGTTCACACTGCCATTTGCGTTGACAAAACTTTTGTTGTTTGGAGGGTTTTGTTTTTTTTAAGTACCCGTGAAAGACAAAAGTTTTGCTTACAACTTCGCAGTGTAGACATAAGAGACCCTAAGAGAGTCAATAGCAGCAAATCAAGGACTGATGAAGTGGGCTTTTAAGGTAAAAATGAGAAGCATGTGCCCTGCCTTTCAGCAGCCCAGAATGCAACTCTCTCTCCTCCCCCCATCACTCCCTAAGCGAGTGGGATCCTGATGGGGGAAATGGAGACCACACATTTTCTTCTCTCACTCTATATTTTAAGCTGCCTTCTCTCTAGTTAACCCCGGGAACCTGCCTTATCCATCTTCGTTTTATCTCAACTTGCAGACAGCAAATATTTAGGGGCTTTCTGCAAGGTTCTGACCTCCAAGTATGTTCTTTCATTTCGCCTTTCATAAACAAGATAACGAGCTGGAGCGCAGGCCAGCCAGCTAGGGAGGGATAGCTGAACCTAGCTGGGTAAAGCTGGCAGCGTGGCTGGGCACGCTCCCAGAGTGGGCAGGCCTCTCTGTCGGAGGAGGGATCCAAGAGCTGGAGGGCTCCAGAAGTGTCAGACTGCAAAAAAGGCTTATTTCTGAATTTACAGAGCAGTTTGCAGATTCTAAACCAGGGTTATTTTTCAGCAGCAAGATTGTGAATGTTTCTTTTTACTGCTGCATTTTAAATAGATGAATAGAATAAATGGAATGGAAGCATATTCCAGAGTAGCCTTGTGTTTCCAGCGCATGGGCTGCAAGCCCAAATATGTTACAATGCTTATGAGAAATGGTTTCTACAGAATGAAAGTGCAATGTTACCGTCTCCAAGGGCCAGTGGTGAAAGCAGCTCAGATACATGCAAACGGGGAAAGAGTTGGGAAAGCCCAGAGGAGATAGCGTGGCTTGAGAGGTGGGCTAGGGAGATGGTCACCTTTAGGCCACAAGTCTGGACGCGGCTCCGCTCAGTAGCTACCTGTGTCTCCCAACTGAGCAGGAACCTGAGTGAAATAAGTCAGTGGTTTTCACTGATTTCCTAGTGGACACATGTTCACCTCCAGTATCAGGTTTACAATGGCACCATGGCGCTGGGTCCACACTCAGAAGATGGAGAATGCTTCCTAACTCAACTCAGCAGGCTCTTCTATTCTCCCTGCTGTGGAATGATGATAATAATATATGGAGCTATACCTATCTTATAGAACTGGAAGGGACCCTGAAAGGTCATTGAGTCCAGCCCCCTGCCTTCACTAGCAGGACCAAGTGCTGATTTTGCCCCAGATTCCTAAGTGGCCCCCTCAAGGATCAATACTGGGTTTAGCAGGCCAATGAGCTATCCCTCTCCCTGCAAGATGCAAGAGCAAAAAGAATGAGGAATACATGTGGCACCTTAAAGACTAACAAATTTATTTGGGCATAAGCTTTCGCGGGCTATGACCCACTTCATCAAATGAACTACAAAAGTTTTTTTTTCTCCTTCTGATGAGAGCTCACCTTAACTGATTAGTCTCATTAGAGTTGGTATGGCAACCCCCATTTTTTCATGTTCTCTATGTATATATATATCAAGGGGATACCAGCACATCCCTCGGCCCACGCCACTTCCCGCAGCCCCCATTGGCCAGGAGCAGTGAACCACGGACACTGGGAGCCTTGATCGGCTGAACCTGTGGACACGGCAGGTAAACAAACCAGCCCGGCCTGCCAGGGGGCTTACCCTGGCGAGCCGCGTGCCAAAGGTTGCCTACCCCTGATATATATCTTCCTACTGTATTTTTCACTTCATGCATCTGATGAAGTGGGTTCTAGCCCACAAAAGCTTATGCCTAAATAAATGTATTAGTCTCTGAGGTGCCACAAGGACTCCTCGTTCTTTTTGCTGATACAGACTAACACGGCTACCCCTCTGAAACCTGTCACGATGCAAGAGCAGTCTCTTTTCACCACGGCATGGTCATGGTGAGGGACAAGTGGGTGAAGCAACATCTTTTATTGGAGCCAACTTCTGTTGGCAAAAAAGACAAGCTTTCAAGCTACCCAGGCTCTTCCTCAGGTCTGGCTTGAGATAATATCTTTTATTGAACCAGCTTCTTGCCAACTCTGAAGGAGAGTCTATGTAGCTCGAAAGCTTGTCTCTGTCCCCTACAGAAGTTGGTCCAATAAAAGATATTATCTCCCTCACCTTGTCTGTCTAATATCCTGGAACCACCATGGCTACAGCAGTATGTCAGCTGTCCTGGTGCTTTGTTAGCACCACAGGATATGTACTGGGAGATGGCTGGAGTGGTGGAAGAGCAGTGATGAGCTCAGAACACCCCATGACTCATGAGCACTGTAATTCCCATTCTCAGACCTAGGTTCATCTGGAGGACACGAGTCCCAAGAAGGGAATGAGGCTGGTGCAGGATGGGTCCCTCTCACTGGAGTTCAGTGGCTGCTCTTTTGGTCCCAATCAGAAGGTTTTTCAGAGAGAAGCTAAAAAGTGATTGGGTCAAATTCCACCCTTCTACTGTACCCAGGAACCCCCAGGAATAAGTGGGAACAGAATTTGGTCCAGAGTCAGGCTTTCAATTTGCTTCCCACCCACAGGTCTCCAAGCACTTTACAAAAGTCAATCAGCACCATCTTCCCCACAGTACAAACAGTGAAACTGTGGCACCAAGCAGGGAAGGAACTTGCCCAAGGTCACACAGCAGGGCAGTAGCAGAGCCAGGTCTTTTCATGCCCACAGCCAACGGAGCTGGGTTGGGTCCAGCCACAAGAGAGGAAAATCTGTTGCCTTCTCTGGCTGTGGGAACATTTCATGCCTGCAGAGTTGGTGGAAAGTTGGTGGAACCTACAAATGTTCCCAGCGTAGTAAATTCACAGAGTTCTGAGGGGACCATTGTGATCTGGTCTGGCCCCTGCATTACATAGACCAGAAAGCCGCGCCCATATGCCTGCCTAGTGCTGATCGAAGGCCACCACCACCGACAGAATGACGTGCCATGCATCAGTAAACGGGAGCTCATCTTGGGAAAAGGACATGAAGGATCAGAACATCTTTGTACTACCTGATGTTGAGGCCTGGGGCTAGAACTGTCCCACAAGCATCTGTGGGAAGATGGTAACCCTATTGCATGGGTGACAGGGGATGAATCACTTGACGATTACCTACTCTGTTCATTCCCTCTGGGGCCCCTGGCACTGGCCACTGTCGGCAGACAGGATACTGGGCTAGATAGACCTTTGGTCTGACCCAATATGGCTGCTCTTATAGGTCCAAAGAGTTCTGGAGGCTGTTTTAAACCTCATTTGGAAGCTGCCTGGGGACTGTCCTGTTTTAATCTTGGGAAAGCAATGGGCTCACGATGTTTATCCTTTGAGGTAAAACATCAACCTCCTGGACATTTTGATTAAAAAACAATAAGGGACTAGAACATCTTGTGTTTTCTCCCTGATTCATTTCACAATATGCCAGACAGCATGGCTTGAGTTAGGGCTTTGGCAGTGGCTTTTATCATGATGGATATAGTGAAGGATGGAAAAGAAATTTGGTTATCAAAGGATGCCAGGACTCAACTTCCTACACATACACTTAATAATGGAAAATTTCTCCTTTAAAGGGCTCCTTAAAGAAAGCCCTGGTCATCACAGAATACACAAAATAAATTAGATTAAGTTTTAATAGTGGAGCACTTGGTCCCCACCCTAGCGCAACAGTGAAAGCGTGCTTTCTGTTAGACAAAAGCAGCCCCATTTCCAACCAAAGTTCTCAATGCTGCAATGCAGAAAGTAAATGAAAACTAAACAATTCCGCAGCTCGGAGGACAAAGGCCCTGGAAAATGCTTTCATGCTTGTGGTAGCTTTTTAGCTGCTATTACAGTCATTGGAATATTCTCCTTCCACATCATAAACCAAAAGGCAACCCCGAGGAATCAAATATCTGCGTATTCCCTGGGAACAAAATTTGGACATAGCTTGCAATGCAATAAATGAAGTTTGTTCAGCATAATCAGGCACCTCCACAGGGAGAAAAGATACAAAACAACATTCTGCTACACTGAGAACAACAATCCGCCCTGTCCATGCACTCCTCACACGTTTCAGAACTCCAAGGGCACATGCATGGAAACAACACGCAAGAAGCTTTTTAAATTATCGGCGGTGGGTTCAGTGGCATAAAGGGGAGTTAGATACACAACTCCCATTAGATTGGGAGTCAGCTCCTAACTGTGTTTTGTTCCTTCAAATTCCACTCCCCTCCTCTGGAATATTATCCCTGTTTGTCACACGCGTTGTGTAGCAACATGCAAAATAGACAGTGCTTGGCACACAGTGCTCACACTCAAGCTCTGCCTTCTGGGTTGGAAGTTTTTACCAGTTTACTCATTACGGCCCAGATCCTTGGCTGACATAAGCTGGGGCTGCTCCACAGAAGTTAACAGCGCTGTGCTGAATTACACCAACTGAGGAATGGGCCCCAAATGGGTCAGTCATTTCTCTCAAGGTGGTAAAAGCCTTCAGGATGGCTGACATATTATAAATGCCATATAAGCAAGCCTGTGGTGTTTGGACACCATTTTAAGTCTGAGCACTGTGCACTGTATTTTATATAAAAGATATTATGTCCCTCCCACCCCATCCTACCAGTCCTAATGTCGGGCATTCCGAGTGGGATTTTCCAGAGCATCTAATGGCACTAGAAACACAGACCCCATTGAAAGTCAGCAGGATTTGGGTTCCTTCTTCCCTTCCCTTGCTTGGAAATCCCGCCCTGGAATTCATGTAGGGGGTGCCCCGACATCTTGTGATGTAGCCAATTCATAACAGCACGAGTGAGTGCACGGCATGCTGGGAAGGGAAGCTGTGCGGGGCTGGCGTCACAGGTAGATCCTGGTGAGGTGGGAGGGGGGAAGGGGATCTGGTTCTGTGATGTATTTCTCAGAGAGCAGGATGCGGAACGAATGCCTTCGTTCTTCCAGCCACAAGCCCTGTGCTCCACAGGTCCCAACTGTGTGCATCTTCCCTGCTGGGGCCTTACGTGACCTGGCGCTGACTCGCTGCAGAGACTGTGTCTCAGCCGGCTCCTTCTGGCCCCTGTGCCACTGCCCAGTTGTTCTTACTGGCTGAGATTTAGTTAAAGCAGTTCCTCTCCTAGCTCTGGCCATTGTGCCTTCTGCTTCCATTGCCTAAGGCTGGAATAACCCCATTCCCCTGCTCACACTGTTCTCCTGAAGGCACTTTATCTGTGTATAAATACTTCACATAGTGACACATATATTTTAAGCAGACCGTGTGTGAGATGTGAGGTGGAGGTCCCCCCTGCAGTGGTGCTGCCTGGGTTAGCGCCGCCTCTGCCCAGACAGCAGAGCCCAGCATGCCCCAAGCTAACTGGCTGCATGGCAAGGGCTGGGCACCCCCGTCCACACCAGAGTGCAGCCCCCTCTCTCTTTACCTTCCAAGTAAAGCCTTCTGAGACTGAGGTCACAGACAGGGTCATTCACACCAAAGGATGGGATGCCACAGCTGTTTACACTTTCTACAGGACCGTCCTTTGGGGTCTTGGTTATACATGGCTTCCCACATCTGGGACGTGTTGGGTTGGGAGCCCTAATTCCATTCCACTACCCCCAGCCACTTCAGAGTCCAGAGTTAGTGTGTTTTTTTAATGTTGAAAGAAGTTTCTTTCTTTAATTATTATTATTGTGGTGGTTGTTCGCACTGCCCTGGGAAATGACAGCCAGAAATAGTAACTTTTCAGAGAGTGACTGAGAAGAGAATGGGTTGGAATGAAGGCCATCATGCTACTTGAGTAATGGTTACCAATCCTGCAATGGGACAACACCAGTGCACTCACCAGGATCTCTCTGGGATTGCAACCGAATGGGCTGCATTACTTCGCTTTCCATGGACAAACTCTGCTCAGGCTGCTGCATGCCCCCTAGAATAAGCAAGAGCAGGGTAAGCCTTTGAGGGACCATGAGAGCAGCTCTGACGTTGGCTTCTCTTTCCCCTTCTGATGTTTCATGTGTCTGGAGCAGGGCAGGCTGGGAGGGAGAAAGGAGTTTGTGGCCCCTTTACCTCAATGCCATTGGCACCTTCTGCTCCTGGCTCCGGACAAAGTCATGAGCACGCTGGTGGTGCAAGCTAACTTTCACAGCAATTCAGACTCATCCGCATTCTCCACACTCTGCAATGGATGAGCACAGAGTAAGGTTTATATTAACATGGAGTCAGAGGTTCCTTGGCCCTTGGATTGAACTCTTCACCCTCCCTTCACGTCACATTCTGACCCTGCAGACAAATCCGTTTGTTTCTGTTGAGAGGATCAGGCCTTGACTCTGGTCCAACCTCTGAGAGGTTTTGGAAATGGTTCAATACTCTATAAGGGATTTGGGGGCATTTTTTCCCTACAGTGATTTATTCTGTGCCTTCAGAGAAGCCAACACGTCTCAGAGAATCGGTGAGGAACCAGTGAACAGAAATGCTTTGAAGGTACCAGCTGGGACATTACAGAGAGGAGAAGGAAGGCAAAACAGTTCTGTTAAAAGGCACAAAAGAGGAGACAAAACAAGGAGGAAGGTGCTCCAGAGGATTAATTTGCAGAGTCCTTGTCTCTGGGATTAAGTATGGTCTAAAGTGCAGGCTTCATGGTCTCCCCACCTCAAATCTCCAGGCCATTTGGCATGCTTGGTAGAACTCCACATGGGCCAGCAGTGGATGAGCCGGGGGGCAGCCAGGCCAAAGGTCAGAAGGGAGGTGTGTGAGCAGAGTTCTGCATGTGGCAGCTGGTGAGGCTGATGCGGATGGTGCAGGTCAGCACCGAGAAGCTGCAGTGGGAGCACTCTCACAGTGGCACTGTCTGCAGGAAGCTCTATTGGAGGACCCCGTTAATGAGTCAAAACCCCTCCCTGAACAGCGATGAAAATAGACAACAAAGGGGGAAACACCCGCTCGAATGTACTGAGACGTCAAGAAACCAGAGCCCCACCAAGGCTTGTCGGGGGACGTTTCAGCTCTCCTTTCCAACCAGTTCTTTCATGGTGGGGGCCTGCCAAGGACAATGGACTTGTTATGTTTGTTGATCACGGTCCTAACAACGGAAGGGGGTGGGAGAAAAATGCTTCTCTCAGAGGCAGGAAGAACAGGAACCACAAGCCATTTTAAAAAACGCTGTAAATAAGTGCTGGGACCTGAGAGCAGGGGTACAAGAGAAGCAGCGAGATGGAGGGAGACACCTCATGGTCCCCACCTCCAGACTCTCCCCTTTGGGTTGCTATTTATAGATAGGCTATTTCAGGGATATCCTAGGAATGGAATTAGCTGCAAGAGGCGCTGCACAGGTAAGCAAAGGCAGCCTGCAAGGAGCTGGCACTGGTTTCACAGGATGTCCCCAGGGCTGGTCTCTGCTTTGTGCTGACACTGAGCTGGAGATGTGGGAGTAGGGGGAAGTACTTTCATTTTCAGGGGAAGAGCTGGGAAGGTGGACATGGAGTCACTAGCAGCTTTACAGCCCGCTGCGGGGCCAGCACAGAGATGCCAAGTGTGTGCTTTTTTCCCAGCAATGGAGCAGGCAGGGGCATATGAAACTTGCATTTGTGCTGGAAGATCCTTTAGGCTGCACCAGACTCATGGCACTAGCAATGCTGCTCCTTCTGCTTCCCCTGTGCATGGAGCTGGTGCCTAGCTTCTCACTGGCAAGTGCCTTGTCACTCCATTGGCCTGATCACAAGGACTGCTAATACCCTGCTAATTCTTGCGCCAGCTTCCCTGGCCTGGCCCTTAGCCAGGATGGAAACATGATATCAGTCCAGCGTTATGTGCCAATAACCCCCATTAACTTGCTGCCTCTACTGTAAATGGAGCGGCGATGGTAACAAGACTTAACCCTCAAATAGCACTTTATAAACAGCCCATTTCCCACTCCTCTGTGGCCAGGGGAATCTATGACCCCACCCTTCACGGATGGCAAAGGAATGTTAAGTGTCTTGCCCAGCGTCACCCTGTGTCAATGGCGTGTGTGTCTGTGACTGAACGGTGTATTGGACAGTAATTAATAACAACAACACCACACACACCCCTTCATACCTAAGAGGATACTGGGTTTCCTTTGCCCATGAAAAACCACAGGCAATGAACAGACTTAAAATCTCCTGCCCCAGGAACTGGTGCATCAGAGGAAGGAAGAGAGAACAAGAGCGTCACTGTCAGCTGTATTGTTCCTCCTCTCTGGTGTCAGGATAGAGAAGGGTTTTGGTCCCAAATCAACCGGCTTGGCGGTCCCCCAAGCTGTCACCATCTGGCCCTCCCTGAGAGAGCATGCTCCCTGGGGAGTGGCGCTGGGGGGTCCCCAGATTGCTGCTGTCCCTCCCAGAGCCAAAGTTCTGATTTGCTTCAAGGAATCTGCAATATCCATCCTGCCGTAATTGGTAACAATATTGGGATTAAATTAGCTTCCCTGAGTTGCAGAGAGGTCAGTGTGCAAGGCCATAGTTAATCCAGCAGGCCAAAGAGAACAGAAGCCTCTTTGCATTGGGAAAGGAAAACAAAGGGTCTGTTTGCAATACGCAGGGCTAATTCAAACAGTATTCTTCAAACACTGGGGAGACAGGCCTTCCCAGCAAATGAGAAACCAGTTTCCACATGCAACCTCAGCCACACAAGAGTCAGCAAGGCCCAAGGACACATGGAGCGCTGAGCCAAGCAGCCAAATGCCTCACAGAGCTGGATGCACCCCAGTGTATGTGCCCCCACAAAAGACACTGCATGTCCTACCCACTACATTGAATCAGAGGTGCAAAGAGCAACATCAGCTTTCCCAGTACCCATAGACTTGAGCTGCTCCCCTGAGCACTGATTTTCAGCTCTACATCAATACACGGGCATAGAACCTTTCTCAGCAGAAATAAGCCATGATGTTCTACACAAGGAAAAAGTGATTGCCTCCCCAAATCCAGGTCAGAGTGTCCCCAGGGAGCAGGGCTACACACAGACACCAATGGCTTTCTGAAGAATGGGGGCAGTTTAAAATCAATGTGTAACATCGATGAAGCTGCACCAATTTGTACCAGCTGAGGATCTGGCTCTTTGTTTTTCAAGAAAGACTTTTGACTAGGGGGCGGTTTTTACTAGTCCGAAATTCCACTCTTACTAACAGCTTAGCCCAATAGTCTCAGCAAAGAAAAACAGCATATTCCCCTTCACTGACATAGTAGTGCAATGCCCCAAGGCAAAATCCACTTTGAAATTGCAGGCAAGATACATTTCACAGCAAAACCCAATGGGCAACATTCTGCAGCAAAAAAACATATTTGTAGTAACCTGTTTCAGATGCTTAAGGAGCTGGAAAAATAGAAAACTGCCTCTGTGGTTCTGTGGCAGAGATACGAATCTCCTGTCTTCTTTTTCACAGATATTCATGTCTTAAAACATCAGCCTTTTTGCCCCCTGCGCATGATCCTCCACCTCAGCTTGTGCAGGTTGTGTTAAGAATGTGATAGTTATTTTTGCAACTGGATCCGTTGTTTATATAATAAGTCAGGCATTCAGGACAACTATATTACTGGGGACCATGGACCGCAGGTGTTCAGATATATTAAAAACAAATGCCCAGCCTGTCAATCATTCAACATGAGATAATCATTTTGAAAAGGAAACCTTTGTGTTACAAGGCGTGCAAGAAATGCCAGATCCCAGAGTCTAGGTTTCCAACTGAGTCAGCCATTTTCAAGTGCATCCTTTCAGACCATATTCTTCCTTCCCTTCCGGTCTCCTTTTCTACAGTTATTTTGGCTTATATTTTGAGAGATATTAGCAAGGGTGGATGTGGAGCCGGGGATGTGTAATACAGCTTTTCTGCCAGTAATGGAGTGCCAGCCAGAGACCGGTAAGCACTAGTGCATTCCTGTACACAACAGGTTGAAATCAAACTACGATATGCTTTAGTGGGTGTAGTGTGCGGAAGCTGGTGGCCTCTGACAGACCAGATGATCTGGTGGGCCTTTGTCAGCCCTAGCTCTATGACTCTAGTGCAATCAGACGTTTATTAGGTGGGTGGAATTCTACAGCCTGTGCTGTGCAGGAGGTCAGACGAGACAGTCGGAACAGTCCCTTCTGGCCCTCAGGAAGCTCAATCAAAGGGAAGATGAGGAGGTGACTTGACGACAGCCTATAAGCACCTGCATGGGAGAAGATTTCCGATAGCACTGGGCTATTCAGAATGAGAACCAGTGGCTGGGAACTGAAGCTAGATAAATACAAGCTAGAAATAAGATGCAATTTTTTAACAGGATGGGGAATTAATCACTGGGGCAGCTGACTTGGTGACATGGTGTATTCGCTTCTTGGAGCCTTTAAATCATGATTGGGTGCCTCTTTCTGAACAACATGCCCAGGCTCAACCAGAAGCTACAGATTCGATGCAGAAATCAGGAGGTGAGATTCTCTGGCCTGTGATGATCATAATGGCCTTAGAATCTATAAATATACAACCAAACAGATAAACTACCTGAGCGACTCATTAACAGCAAGGCCAGGTTTGTGACCGAGGTGATACTTAGCTCTGGCATTCCTAGGGTACGTCTCCTTTTGGTGTCACTGGAGTGTATCATCGGGAGGAACTCTGCTGAAGCCAACAGAATGACTCCAGGGCAGAGCTGATGTAAGGGAGATCAGGATGGGCCCTAAAACCCTCAGTTCAGTACAGAAAAGGGGCAAGCTGGTGGGAAATACAGAAAAAACATCTGGACATTTTTATGCTTTTTTCTGTTGTCAAAATTTTGTCAAAATTTCAAAATTCAAAGAATTGGGAGCAACTCCAACAATGGTCAGAACCCAAAAGCCTTTTAATGAGCATTTAACCTGCAGGGGCAGCTGTTGTTAGTCTGGTGGGTTTTGCTGGCAGAAGTTACTGTTAGTCTGGGGGTTTTGTCAGTTTTTTGTCTTGTCAAAATTAAAAACTTTGTCACAATATCGAATTTTGGAAGCTGGTGCCCAGCTCTAAAACTGGCTGTGTGTCTTCTCCACTCACACAGTTGAAGGAAAACAAAGCAGTAAATTAGCCGCCTATCAGAGAGAGGAGAAACGGGGGACTTAATTCTAGATTTACAGCGGCCAGAGCTAAGACAGCGTTTAGTGCGATGTACTGTCGTGTGCAAGGATACGTCCCAATGCAATGGGTCTAGGGATCACCACTCTGCCTTTGGCTGGATCTGTTCCACTGCTCACTAATTCCTGGTGTGTCCAGTAGCCCTGTTCCTAGGGCTGGATTGTTGGAGTTTCCATTATCAAGCTCTATCTTCAGGGGTTTATTGCTCAGCCGTAAACATTTGCTCCAGGCTGAAACTTGATCTACAGTTGTCGGCTGGGATCTGCAGTGTTTTCAGAAAAAAAGAAAAGAAAAGAAAGATTTGGCTGTTCTGTGCAAGTGTAAAAAGATTAAACCTTTCAAAAAACCAAACCCAAGACATTTTCATGCAACGTAGTGAGTAAGACTTTTAAACATTTCCCATTCCATGGACTAAGTGCTTTGGTCCAAGAGGGGGATTTATGGATATTTAAGAATTTCATATAATAAAATGTTAAATAGGTGAAGAAATAGACAAACGGTTTAACGCAGAAAACAATAACAATGAGCATGTGGCATCTTTGCAGTTGTCTTCATGTTACCAAATCCGCCTGTGGGTTAGCTGTTATTACCCTCTTCTACAGCTAAGGAAAGTGAGGCCTAGGGGGGTAGGTGATGTACTCAAACTCAGGATGAATTTCACCCCTCTGCAGGGGGCCAGCAAAAGGACTTGGGCCGGTACCTTTGCACAGGGGTGATTTTCACCTACAGCCTGTCTACTGCTCAGCCAATCCATTGGATGAGGCTGCCTCTGGAAAAGTGGTTTTGATGTATATCCAAGTGACTATAATGCAAAGGAAAAGCCACACAGAGATTGAGCCTCCCCCACAAATTCCTCTTGATCAGTCTCCTTGTCTTCATGTGTAAATCCACATGAGCATGGTGGAGAGAGATATTTCAAGACTTTTGTGGGTCTGGATTGACACTTCGATAGGCAGTGGCTGCAAAGGGGCTTTGGTGGTTTCTTCTCCAGCCCTTCCAGGAGATGGTATTTTAAAGAAAAGATTTTTAGACAGTAGAAAAGAACTTTGGAATCAATAAGAACCCTGCTCTGGTTATTTCTAGTGGCTTGGCTTCAGCCAGCCAATGGCACACAGTTCAGCAACTAGGGGAAGAATTGGGTAGGCAGAAACTCCTCTAATGAAACCTGAAGGCTCCAGGCTTGGGTCCTTGGGCCAGCTTTGCTGCAGTTCGCACATTTTTGGCAAACAAAGGCATGTTTTGTTCACCAGGCTTTGGGTGACCTTGGAACCAAGTCCTTCAGCACAAACTGAGTTTGGAGTGAGTTTGGGAAGCATTTGAGGTGAGCCTGAGGCCAGTTCAGGGTGTCAGTTGTATATAAAAGTTGGCCACCTTGAGCAGAGGTTTGCTCTGTATTGGGGCGGCAAAGGAGGGAGGGAGGATTCACAGGAGTCCACAGGTTCCTAAGTTACTGACCTTCATGAAGGTCTGGCTAAATGTCTAGGCCTAGCCCATCCCATGGAGCCTCATTCTTATAAACCATGTCCTGCAAATCCCCGGTGCTCACCGGGGAGCAATGCAATGAAGAGAGTGGCTAGGGGACCTTGCACCCTTGGTTCAGAATTTCCCAGCTTGTCCAAGTTTTATCAGGATGGTTGTGTTGAGAAGACATTCCCATTTCACTCCCAAACATGCAGCCCATCGGTGCCTGTGCATGGGTCAGTTCTCCTCTGGGCCACATCAGAGAGCCATTCTCACTTCTTCCCCACCTCCAGCAGATGATGCACTCGCAGGCTCTCATCCTGGAAGCTGTGAGCAGGCCTGAGGGCTGCCCTGCCCATAGACACACTTGGAGATAATGTTGTTTCTTATTTTCCAGCCTCTTTCTCTGAGCGCTCTGTGGTGAGTCACCCTGTTTGGCTCTGATAATATGTCACCAGCGCCTGCACCATCCCGAGGAGAGTTTGGGAGCTGGAGATGGAGCATTGCTCATTAAAGAAGAATTACGGCCTCTGCTTAAGTGGATCTTATACCTAAAATAAATACTCAAATGTGTCCAGACAGCTTAAAATGTCAACTCACTTCCCTGGGAAGAGCAGAGCCATCTGGAGTCAACCGTCATTACAGCTAATGGAATGGAGAAGGGGGTCTAATCACCGCCCAGCACCAAAAGGCAAGGGATGCTAACAGTGCATGTGAAAACGCCTCCACTCCATGTGAGTAGCACAGGAGAAAACACTGGCCACTTCAGAGGGGATGGGCTGGGAAGCCTACCACGGACTGTCTGACATACCTCTTGACAAAGGCGACTCTTCTGCTTCAAATTAACCCAGTCCCACAAAAGCGATCTCATCTCCCTGCCACTGTCACTGGGGACCATTTTCCTGAGAACAGGCTGTGCCAGTCCTGAGAGATTCCTTGCCACTGTACATGCTTTGGGACCATGACATTTCACCCTGTGCCTGCTGCATCCTGCAAATGGTCAAAGCCTGGAGCCAGGGTGCTGCACAGCTGCTGCTCTGTGCTCCTCCAACATCTACTGGGTAGCGAAGGGGACTGCATGGGGCAGGAAAGCCCTTTTCCTGCTGCTAAGGTATGAACACCTATGGCAGGGGGCCAGGGATGGCCCACAACATTTTGGCACCTGTGGCGGGGAGCTCAAATGACACCCCCATGACACCTTGCTTGGGCTAAAACTTTGAAAGGTCTCAATTCTGCCTTCTTCCTGTTCTATTCCTCTCATAGTACTGCTCTGCTCCTACCCCAATTAAGGAGAAGTAACAACTTAAAATGCTCTCCTCAAAAATTTTAAGTAGCACTTAACTTTCAAACACCTGAACAGCAAATGTAACTTTTCTTGTCTGCATAGTAAACACTGGCATTCTTATCTCTTTGAATAATCAAAGTGGTGCTTTCCGTGCCTCGTTGGTTGCAAAGATTTGAACTGCTTCCTGAAGGTACACAGTCTGGGCCAGCTCATGTTCTGTTGAGATGGTTGCAAGGCTGACCAGCCTCTCCTGTGTCATTGTGGAGCATTGATGTGTTTTTATTAACTTCAGCTTAGAAAAGCTGCATTCTCCATTGGCAACTGTTACAGGAAGTGTCAGAAGTATGCGCAGAGCAACAAAATCATTTGGAAAGAGGGTGGTCATCTTATTTGTGCACATATATACTAGGACAGCCTTTGGAGTTGATACTGCTGAAAAGCATCTTGAAAGGGCTTTCAGTTCATCACCTAAATCATTCACATCAATATCGCGCAAGTCATCATGTGTCAACACTCTCTCTAGTGCCCTGTATTGCTGGTGTAGATCTTCTTCAGATATAGTGAGGAGTTTTGGAATATCACCAAATGTACTGCTGTGTTTCTTGAGCTGCATGAAACGTTCTTCAAAGGACTGTATTGCACAATCTCGCACCCAGTTAAAGAATTCAACTTTGAATTGTTGTTTAGGGTCTCTTATGGGATTATCCTGTGCCTTGTAATCAATATGTCTTCTTCTTCAGTAACCTTGTATTCTTGAATGGGTGGGAAAAGAGCTTCAGTGTGAAGTTCCTCTGCCAACTTCTGTGCACTCTTCAGAACATTTTGAAATCCCTCATCTGATCAGTAAGGCTGTAGGTATGACTTTGCTTTGTCCAGTTGTTCCATTGCTCCAGATATATCAAGGTCAACACCTGGGAGTCTCTTGCTTACACTGTTTATTTCAAACAGTGTGTCATGCCACAACACTAAACCAGACAGAAATTTGAAGTTATGTATGTTTCTGGTGATTCCATTTCCCTCTGCTACTGTTCTCCCACGAACAGTTCCTGTCATAGCATTATCCTCCAGAATGGCAACTATGGCATCATCTATCTTCCCAGTTTGGTGTTTGATAGGCTTTATCGCCACCACTTGACTTTCCCATCATGTGGCACTCAGTGGTTTCAGTGTCAGAGAGGATGTTCCCTGATGTTGCTTCAAAATTTGCCATTGATGTGTTGATGCAGAGGAAAATACATAGATGCTTTGAATTACATTACAAAATCCAGCAGTCTCACTAGAATCTGATGCTGCATCACTGACCACCAAATTCAATGAATGAGAACTGCATGGGACAAAAAAAAAATCGAGGGTTTAACTCTTGGATCCGTGTCTGCACTCCTCTGTTCTTTCCTCTCATGTTGGCACCATTATCGTAGCCCTGACCTCTCATGTCAGCTATCGCAATTCCCGTATCTTCCAGCTTTTTAAGAAGCACATTTGTCATACCAGCTCCTGTAGTATCATCAATGTAAACACATTCTAGAAAATGCTCTCAGACAGTCACCATTGCAGGGACATTTTCACTAGGTTCTGTTGTTGTTACAAAATGCACCGTTAAAGTCATTTGTTCCGTATGGCTGATGTCAGGTGTGCAGTCCAGAATAACCAAGTAATATCGTGCTAACTTCAGATCTGCCACAATCTTCTGTTTGAATTTTGTTTCCAGTAACTGTATGATCTCATTTTGAATTGTTTTTCCAAGGTAGTGGTGTGTGTACATTTCTTGGGTGGTGATTCTTCTTAGATGCTCCTGGAGTACAGCATCAAATTCAGTCATCAACTCCCCAGTTTTAAGGAATTTTCCATTGTTTGGCCCATACAGCTGATCGGAAGTGCCACGCAGTGCTAGGTTTTGGGTAGCAAGCATTCTCACAATGCCAATGAGGCTTTTTAGAACATTTTGCCAGTGAAGAAACTCTGATGCAATCTTCTCTTGATGCTGATCATCTATGGTGGCCTTTAATCTTAGTCTCATCTCAAGCTCTTTCCACCTATGGAATGCTTTCTGGTGATTTGCTGCCTTCTCATGGCATGCCAGATTTCTATCCAGATTTTTCCAGTTCTTTGTTCATGTAGAACCCAATGTGGCTGAAACATTAGACTGGAAGCATTTGTAACAAAAACAGTATGTAGCATTCTGGGGTTTTGAGTACATAAGCCATGGCCTCTCCACTTTGTCACCATTGGGGATTTCACGCCAGTAATGTGATGGATGAAAACTTCTATTTTCATTGTCTTTGGGAAACATGAAGTTTTTCACTTGCTGTGGCCCATGCAGTACAAGGAAGTCCCTCAGGCTACTGCTCAAATGGGCCCACAGTCCTGGATCATCTAGACTTAAGGAACTAAACTCAGCAGCAGCTATTTCTTGCGCCTCCACCACACTCTCTCTGATCTACACTTTTCTTCAGGAATGTGCATGATTACATCCATTTGAGATGGAGATATGGATTCTGCAGTAGCTGCCAGGTCACCTGCACTCTGACTGACTGGAAGATCAGGTGTCTCCTCACCACTCCCATCCTCGCTGGGGCCAGAAGGCTCACTGTGAACATTTGTGTCTATGTATCTCAGGAAAGCTACTTCCTGCTTAGAAAGCTGCTTCCTTTGCTTTCTTTCTTTTTCTGAATGCTGCCCCAGAGGGGCGTTTTCCTCTTCCACTCATGACTGCTGTTCTGTGCCAGCTAGAGTGGCTCTCAACACTCAGTTGAAGGGGACAAATAAGCAGGCTGGTAGCCGGGCCTGAGTGAGGGAAGATATCAGTGTCTTAAGGGCCTAACTGGCTCCTACTACTTCAGCTGACTGCCTGTTCTCCTCAGCTGGGCTCAGGGAAGCAGCAGGAACCAGGAAGCTCTCTGAGAAGCTGGTGTGAATCAGTCCAGACTCCCGGGGGTGCTTGAGAGGTACATAAGAGGCTCCTCCTCCTTTCTCTCCCTGCAGCTCCTGCTGCTTTCTGTTATTGCCTCTCACCTTTCTCCTGCCTGCCTGTTATGTCTCTTGTGCCCTCCCTCCTCCAGCACAGCCCTCCACCATCTCTGTGCATCCAGAGCAGAGACGATACATAGGCACCACCACCAGACACCATTTTTGACACTCTGGGTCCTAGTGGCGCATCCCCCCACCCCCACAGTCTGGCACATGAGGCGGCCGCCTCAGTTTGCCTCAGGGTAAGGCCAGTCCTGCCTGGGGGCTTCCCTGTCAATGACAAATGTGACTGAATGAATCTAAGCCATGGAGGGACAAACTCCCAAGGAAGTGGGTGGTTCCCCCATCTGTTGGTGCCCTCAGACCCAGGCTGGCTGTCTTCTCGGACGATGCTTTAGTCCAGGGGTGGGAACCTTTCTTCTATCAGGGCCACTGACCCACAGAAAAAATCAGTCAAGGGCCACACACAGCCCTGTGGGGTCGGGCACAGAGGCTCGGAGCTTCCCCTAGGCTCTGGGGTGGGGCCAGAAATGAGGGTTTCTGGGTGTGCTAGGAGGTGAAGGCTGGGCCTGGGGGTGCGGGCTCTGGTGTGGGGTCTGGGAGGGAGTTAAAGTGTGGGAGGGGGTTCCAACCTGGGGCAGGGGGTTGGGGTGGAGGTGTGGGGTCTGGGAGGGAGTTTGGGTGTAGGAGGGGGTTCCAACCTGGGGCAGGCGGTTGGGGTGGGGGTGGGGAGTCTAATGTGGAGTCTGGGAGGGAGTTTGGGTGTGGGAGGGGGTCCAACATGGGGCAGGGGGTTGGGGTGGAGGTGTGGGGTCTGGGAGGGAGTTTGGGTGCGCTAGGGGGTTCCGACATGGGGCAGGGGGTTGGGGTGGAGGTGTGGGGTCTGGGAGGGAGTTAGAGTGTGGGAAGGGGTTCTGACCTGGGGCTGGGGGTGTGGGCTCTGGTATGGGTCTGAGAGGGAGTTAGGCTGTGGGAGGGAGTTCCGACCTTGGGCAGGGGATTGGGGTTGGGGTGGGGGGTCTGGGAGGGAGTTTGGGTGCAGGAGGGGGTTCCGACATGGGGCAGGGGGTTGGGATGGAGGTGTGGGATCTGGGAGGGAGTTAAGGTGTGGGAGGGGGTTCCGATCTGGGGCTGGGGGTGTAGGCTGGCTGTGGGGTCTGGGAGGGAGTTAGGGTGCAGGAGGGCATGGAGTTTGGGGTGCGGACTCCAGCAGGGCGGTGCTTAACCTCAAGCGGGGCCTGGTCGATGGCGCAGCGGGGCTAAGGCAGGCTGTCTGCCTGCCAGGGCCCTGCGCTACTCTCAGAAATGGCCGCCACGTCTTGTTCCTAAGTGGAGGGGCCAGGGAGCTCTGCATGGGGTGTGCTGCCCATGACCCCAGGTTCTGCCCCCACAGCTCCTATTGGCTGCGGTTCCTGGCCAATGGGAGCTGTGGAGCCGGCACTGCGGGTGGGGGCAGAGCATGGCGTTTCCCTCATCGCCCCTGCAGCTAGGGGCCAGACATGCCAGTCACTGCCAGGAGCTGCGCGGAGCTGACCGGACTTCTGACATCCTGGCGAGCTGGCACTTGTGGCTCCAGCCCCATTGAGGGGCGGGGCACCAAGGCTCGAGCCTTCAGCCTGCGGCACGGAGACTTGCTGCAGGATGGTTGAAATGAAGCAGCAGGCTGGATCCGGCCCACAGACCATAGATTCCCCGCCCCTGCTTTAGTCAGACACAAGTTATTGGGCTCAGTCCTGAGAGCGTAGGCAAAATGTTCTGGCCTGGGCTGTTTAGGACTCAGACTGAAGGAACTAAAGGTCCCTTCTGGCTTTAAACTTGATGAATATGAATCTGTGACTCTGATGCTGCTGATACCCAGGGCTGAGGGGCTACCTACAGGCAGTTCTAGGGAGGAAGTCAGTCACATGGACAAAGGCCTCTGGGTGGCGGCTCCTCCACGGATACCCGCACACAAGGCCTCCTTGCAGTCCCATTGGAGAGAGCTGACAAGGGAGCAGCAGATAAAAGGAGGATGGTGCAGACACAGCATTAAGTGCAACTCACATTTACAGCAGTTTCTGGACCATTGTGTCTTGCAAGCACCTGTCCTGGAACAGCGATGATCACAAACAGCATGCAGGGAATCCCTTCTGCCTGGAAACTCAGCTCAGCACCAGTGCCTGGTTCCCAGATAGCTGCCCCACCTCAGGAATTGGCTCCAGTTAAGGATCAAGGTGGAACAAATTCTCTAGCTCCTTGCGCTTCTCCGGACTCTGAACTCACCCTCTTTACACTGAACCTTGAATAGCAAAAATTAACAGCAACACGACATGCCTTCCCAAGCCTGAACATTTGCTCACATGCAAAAGAAAAAAACTTGGAAAAGCATGTGTAACAGCACCCTCTGGTGACCCATCCCTTGCCTTAAAATCTCTGGTTTCAGAGGAGCAGCCGTGTTAGTCTGTATCTGCAAAAAGAACAGAGGTACTTGTCACACCTTAGAGATTAAATAAATTTGTTAGTCTCCAAGGTGCAGCAAGTACTCCTGCTCCCATCGCCAGTGTCCTGTCCCCGCAGACCATGGTAGCTTTTATTTATTGCTATTTGTATTGCGGTCAGGGATTGGGGCCCTGCTGTGCTTGGCGCTGCACAAACACATCAAATAGGAGACCCTCCCTGCCCCGAAGAGTGGACAGTTTAATGTAAGGTTTGAAACAGCAGGTGGATATAAGCAACCGACGGGTGGGTGGGGCACAAGGTAACAGTTGGACAGTTTTGCTCAGTGCCGTAAACAGCGGCTGCAGGACACACTCTGAGGCTGAAGTGGAACTAAAGTGGTGCCTAGGCCCTAGGCCCTCTGCAACAGGACAATTCCCCCGCAAGAGCTTTGCTGTATTGCGAGTCCCTGGAGCGTCAGACAGTGGATGTGGTTCACGCGCTGGAGCCTGAGCTGATTCAGTGGACTTAGCGCCTGCTTCCCCCGGGCCTTGCTCTCATTTCACGCCATTGATTGCAGTGGTGCCACGCAGGCGGAGCACCCCGGCTCCGCAAAGCGAGGGGGACTGAGCTGCTGGGGGCGTCCCCACCACCACACAAAGCAGGCAAGGACGTTTGTGGCTACTCTGGGTGATTGCGATGTGGGGGACTCTGTTCTCCGAGAGCAGCGCTCCTTGCAGCACTGCAACTCCTGGAGGTATCGGACTCCTCCCTGAGCGAGAGCTCAGCAGAGCTCCGAATCACTCTCCCTGCCTAATGCTGCTGGCAGGCTCTATGTGTGCAGGGCAGGGAAGGAGGAATGGACATGCAGGGGGAGTACCAGCTCTGCTGGCCATATCACCTCGCTGGTGCCAGGGAAACAAATAAGCATTGGTTCTCATATAGAACTTTGTGTAGTTTAGAAATAACAGCACTGGGTCAGGCTGGAGGTTTTAATCAACTGCCACCAGGGCCAGAGGATCAAGTAGCTGCTGCCAGGGCTGCACTCCACCAGCATGGAACAAAGAACCTGTCCAGCTTGTCAGCTCATCAGGTCATGTTAATCTGCTGGCTGCAGGCGGTGGGAGGGAAGGGCTGGTGCTTTATGGCTAATGGGTTTCTTTTAAAGACTGGGTGGGTCATTTAAGTCATTTTGTATAACACAGAGAAAGCATCCCCAAATGTGGGACATTGCGCTGGGATGTGACGTTGACATGTCACCGTGACAGTGTTGCGTCAGGACAGCAATGATGGCAGTAAGAATATCTTTGATCCCAAAAGGGTCCTAAAGTGTTCAACAGACATTTTCCAGATAGATGGATCACTTCCCCACTGCTGAAACGCAGCCACTTGCCGGGTGGAACCCAGCGTCTGTGTCGCAGCGCAGCACCGCAGTGTTGGAGAGGGACCGGAGAAGAATTCTGTATCGACGGGAAAGGCACGGAGATGTTAGGGATGCAGAATGCAGTTGCCCAATGCGAAAGTTGGCCAGGGCCCAGGAGATAACATCTAATATGAGAATTTTAATGAGCACAAATTATCAGGGCTTCCAGTTTGTGTGTGCGTGGAGACCTCTCATTCCTGGGCCAGACACCCCAGCCCTGTGGATCTGATGGGCTCACGCAGCCTAGCATGGTGTGACTGCCAGTCATACTGAGACACATCATTACTCCATGGCACAGCCTTAGGCATGACCTGCTGCCATCAAAGCCAAGGGGACATTTACCATGGGCTACACTGGGAGCAGACCATTGGCAATGCAGAAACAGCGGGTGGGAAAACTGATTGTCTGTGATCTCGGGGATTCCTCTATCACTTGCACTTCCTGTGTTTTCCTAACATGTCTGAATTAATTCCTGATGCAAAGTAGAGGTTAGCCACTGACCTTCTCTACATGTCCATGTTCAGGAGAGGAAAGCAAGGGGGTAAAGCAGCTGGGCAGTACTGGAGGAAAGGCAGCAACTGGTGCAGATTAGGAATCAGGGCCGGCAGGTATCAGAGCACAGCTCCCTGCCATAGCAGGGTTGTTCTCCTAAGAAAATCTTTAACTTCCTAAGCGTGAATATTTCCTCCTGCAGCACAGTTACAGACTGAAAAATAACTAGGCTTGAACGCCCATCTACTTAGTCTCATCTCCCCTCGAGAGGGTAACAAGCTGCTTTTAATATTTGTTGTGTTTATTAACAGATGCGGTAGTGACTGCTGAAGACTTCATATGCCAGTTATCACTGAAATGTAAGTAATGAATTAAAATTAACAGTCATATAAATAAAACAGACTACAAAGAATCCTATGTTATGTCACCCTGCAGGGATTTACTGAGACCCTGTTGGCTCTGGATGTTACATTGGATGGTCCTTTGGTGAGCTCCAGTCCGGGTTTTGCAACTGTCACAATATTTTGGCTGGATATTGTCTTAGGAGGTGGTACTAGTAGGGTGGAATTCCCTCATGCTGGAGTTTGCACTGGATGCTTTTACAAAGCTGGATACTCTGGTAATGATAATAATTTAAAAAAATAAAACAACAACCCACAACCATATTCCTTGAATGGGGATGGAGTCTGCGGCCTTGCGAGCAGGCGTTATTAATGTGCCAATTGCTCTGATATGATCACATACACAGGGAGCAGTGTGGGCTGATGGAGTATAAACTAGCCTGGGCAATCTTTACGAGCTGAAATCCTGCACATCCCAGAAGGGTTTGTTTCTCTCCGCAGAGTTTGTGAGGCTATTTGGAATCTGCTTCAAAACCAACCAGCCAAACAACCCCCAGAAGCCCTGTTGCACCAGATTTCCCCTTGAACTTGCAGGGATGTTCTTTTTTTTCGACAGAAACTCGCGTGTAACTTTCCCTGGAGGAACAGAGGATTTTTGTGATTGTTCTTGCGGTATTTTAAAACTGAGAAACTAGTAGAGTCTCTTCAGCCATCATGAGTGACTGACAACTCCGAGGTAAGGGTTTCACAATGCATGTTTGTTTAGATTAAGCTTTCGCAATGCAGGCTGTTAGCTAGGAGTGTGAGACTTGTTGGCTTCTGACTTGTGGGTTTGCCTCCTACAATATGGCTAATGAATTAGGACAATGGAAAGCTGTGAAGAATTACAGCAAACTCTGTGAGGATTTCCTCAATGCCCCAACCACCAAGCTGGGAGAACTGTTACGGGGAAGGTGGGTTATTTCTGTTCTCTGCTTGTATGTTACATGCCAGATCTTAGTGTAGGACACAAGGAGAGTTATTCAGAAATATGTATTTGGACAGGGGTTCTCAGACTTCTGTACTGGTGACCCCTTTCACACATCAAGCCTCTGAGTGCGACCCCCCCTTATACACTAAAAACACTTTTTAATATTTTTAACACCATTATAAATGCTGGAGGCAAAGTGGGGTTTGGGGTGGAGGATAGCTAACTGAGTAGGAAACTATTTGCATATTTAAATTGCCAATGATAATTCAGCCTCCTTGCAAACGAAGAGGCCATCTGTGCATAGCAGGTACCTGCACAGCACACGGTAAGTGTGTTGATTGGCTGTTTCTCACAGGGGTAGCAGCGTGGAAACAATTACAAGTGATGCTAGTAGTAATTAGACATCCGAGTTAACATCCTTGCTGATGTGCAGGAGGAGTTCACCCGCTGGGAAGTGCTGCTGTCTCCCTGTTTGGCTGTCAAACCGGTGGGATAATGGGGCACTGGGCTCCGCACTAGGGGCTGTTCCCACAACCAGAGGGGCTGGCGGCTGATGTTTGGGTTTGCTTTGTTTAACGAAAGGTCGGAGTGTGGAGAAAAACAGCTGCTCTGTGGGGAGCACATCAGGGCACAAAGGGCTCTTGGTGCCATTTGCCTATAGCTGGGAGAGGGCAGAACGCTGGGAGTTTGGGGACTTTCTGTCCCAGATTCCTGTTATCTCCTGCAAAGTCAGGGCTATGGGGTCCTTTGCACCTCCCTCATGATGGAGAGCAGTGCCCTAGGGAGACGCATCACTTGGGAGAGGTAGGCATGTAAAGTACTGTCCTGCCAGCAGAGGCAGGCTCTGCGGGCACTGAGTTCTCTGCCCAGCACTTTTGGGCACAGAGCTGAGCAATGCGAGAAACCTTTGTCCCCTGCCTAGGGATCCATGCACCCAGTGGGACAACTCCCAACAGGTGCCTGGGGTGGGGCTGTTGACAGCTGAGACCCCTGAGAGATAGCCAGCTTGCACTGAGAGATGAAGGTTCCTGGGTGGTTCCCATTATTTTGGTCAGTTTAAGGTATTTATCTGGGATCTGGCACCATAGCATCTGAGCATGTCGGAATATTTACCAGGTCTATCCTCAGCACCCCTGGTGAAGCAGCGCCGGGCTATCCTCACCATTGTACAGATAGGGAAAGGGAGCCACAGAGAGACAGGGATTTGCCCAAACTCACATCGGATGTCTGCGGCAGAGCAGGGACCTGAACCTGCCTCTTCTCCAGCCTGGGCTAACACCTGCCTCTGTGTCAAATATCAGTGCATGTAAAAGGCTGCACAGATTTGCACTCAGATAGACCTCAGCTCCCACACACACATACACACACCCAGGGGCGGCTCTAGACATTTTGCTGCCCGAAGCACGGAGGGTCACTGGTCCACCGAAGCTGCAGACCCTCTGCAGGCACGCCTGCGGGAGGTCCACTGAAGCCGCGGGACCAGTGGACCCTCTGCAGGCAAACTGCCGAAGGCACCCTGCCTGCCGCCCTAGCGGTGACCGGCAGAGCTTCCCCTGTGGCTTGCCTCCCCAGGCACGTGCTTGGAGCGCTGGTGCTTGGAGCCGCCCCTGCACACACCGCTGGAAGTGTAAAAGGAACACCAGACAGGGAGAAAGCAGGGATGGGGCAAAGAGAGGAAAATCTTGAGAAGGGCAAGGTTCTCCCATGCCAAGTCTACTCCCAGCTCAACTCCCTGCTCTCAGCTGGGGATCTGGAGACAGCCCTGACCCGAAGAGATGCCCTCCTTTGGGGTATGGTTAAGGGGAATCCTGTAGTAGAAACACACAGAAAAATAATCAGGTTTTGTCAAGTATCCCTGGTTCAGACAGCCCCAGCTGACAGCTCCTGGGATTACACCTTCTGATTTTAGCTTCCCCAAGTTGCTTTTACATGCCAGACTTGTCCTGTGTCTGCTGGAGAAAGCCTTGCATTACAGACCAACCCTGGCTGGTTGTGTGAGCTGCTGAGCAGTGCCAGGTTTTGGGGGCAGCCCGGCGGCACACCCCAGGCTTGTGCTGCTGGAGTCCTCCCTGCATCTCTCTGGTCCCTGACCCACCTGCAGCCTAGTCCCCTGAGTCTCTCTGTTCAAGTGGCAGCAGTAGAATCCCACCAAGAAGATAGACTGCAAATTAGTTCACAGCTAAACTTGCTGGAACGCCTTGATCAGGGAAAGCACAAGACCTCCACCACCCAACCTCCTTGTCCTGTCCCAAACAAAGCTGGGGTCTCTCTTGATTTTTCCCAGTCTTGTTTTTTAATCTGCTTCCGAGGGGCCGTGCAGGACTCTGGGGCTCTGCAGGGTTCAGATTTTGAAGCCTGCGTGACATTTAGACAGGATGGCAAGAGTGCTGGGAATCCTTTTAGGAATCTTGTGTTTAGCAGATGCTCGCTTTGCGTGGGGCTTTATTCTCTGCACAGACAGGGCTGCATGATGCCCTGGGATTCTGAGCCCCTGTGTTTCATCCTCTTTTGCACAGAGCGATTAGCACAGCAGCTTTTGACACAGCTGGCGTCTCTCAGGGCACATCTCTACTGCAAACTTTGGCCAGCCCTGGCAGCTCTGTTGGTCAGCAGTATGAGGAGAGGTGAGTTTTAACCAGCACAGCTGTGCTACCAAAAGGCCCTAATGCAGACACCTAATGCAGCAAAACTGCGTTTTTTGTTTATTTTGCACAGGGGGTGGAATAAGCTATACCAGCAAAGGGGCAGTTCTGGAGTATAAGTGGTGTCCACACTAGGTATGTTGCTCTACTGGCAAATGCTCCGAATGGACACTTGGTCTAAGCCATGGAGGCTTGGTGTGAATTTAAAACAATTTAATTAAACGGATGGAAACTGCTGTGTGGATGCTCTTAAACTGAAAGAACAGGAGCTTGCAGCAGTTTAACCAAAGACGTGCACGTTTGTGAGTCGACCAGCCTGCAGCCTTTGGCAGTTTGCTCAGAATTGTTTAGAGCTTTGCACTAGTTCTCTGAGGGTCTCAGAGGAAGAGTGGGGGGTTCTGTCCTCATGCAGTGTAGGCAGGTGCCTCTTCTCTTGTCTCTCTGTCTTTAACTCTGCTAAGTATTTGTGAGGGAGGCAACCCTGGCTGTCAGTGACTGAGTTTAGCAGAAATATTCAGAGGGTGCTTCTAAGGGAACAGCCGCAAATTTAGCCCCACCTTGGTCTGCTCTGAAAACACAGCTGGAAACACCTCTTCTGAGTCTTCTCTCCCTCATCTGGACCTCTGCTTTTCATCTGTAGTTTGCATTTTGTAAGTTCATTACCGAACCCAGGGACAGTTTGTGCAGATGCTGCTGCAAATATGCAATGTAAAGTTCTACAGTGCAAAAAACTACTGGGGGAAATTAAGGACCATTTGCATTGGACCTGTCCCAAACAAAATCCCCAGACACACTCCTAATCTGCTCCCAATCCCATGTAATGTAGCAGTGCCAGACGTGATGCCTCCTGTGCATTTATAATGATGCCAGAAGGCACACTAAGATGCAGAAGGAAGGTAGGTGCTGTGTCTCTCCCTCCCTCACACACACACCTGACCTCGTCACCACACCCAGAACTTCAGGGCTCCCTTTTAGATTCCAGTAAGGGTTAGCACCTGTTGCACTTGCCAGGTTTGCTCTTGGAGGTGGCTTCTTTCGCTACAGAGTGTCTTTCATAGAAGCAAACTGAAGATGATGAGAGTCTCCTGTGGGTAGGAAGTTTCCTACCTTAGGTGATGGTTTATACCGTGTTGCACCACAGGTGATCCTGGAGCATGTAGTAATGATTTGAATTAATATTTTAGTAGTACTGTACCTAGAGGCATACTGTGTACTAGGGGCTGTATAGATACTTAGGAAGAGACTGTCTCTGCTCTCAAGAGCTTACAGTCTAAATAGACCAGGCAGACTAAGTGTGAAAGAAATAGAGTATTATCACCCCCTTTTCACAGATAAGAATAGGTCACATGGTGACTCTGTGGCAGAACCAAGGACTGAATCCAGGTGTACTGAGGCCCAGTCTAGCCCCTTTACCACAAGGGCATACTTCCTCATCAGTCTAACCAGCGCAATGGTATCTCCACCCAATGCGGATAGGCGGTGACAACATGAGCTGCAGGATACAGCCTGGAGAGAGACTCTGGGGCCCAGCTCAGGATGATGGGTGGATGTGAAAGCAACGTGGTAATGTAGCCAAGGGGCAGGTGCAACCTCTGGCAGGCAGGAGTCTGTTCTAGACGCAGTCCCTGTTGCTAGGCTCCCAGCAGAGCTGATGTGAATGCTTTGCAGAAGCCGGCGGAAGGACTCAAACCTCAACAATGCTGTGGAGAATTCTGCTGCCAGGTTTTTTATTTTTTTCAGTGCTTAGCTTGATGGTTTATGGTTTTGGCAGAACTTTGGCTCTGAAATATAATATCAGATAAAGGCCTTCTGGCTAGGACATTGACTTAACGCCGCTGATTTTTATTGCCTGAGGGATTAAGCAGAACAAAGTGGCTTTGAGTGTGTATGTGGATGGATGCTTGCTGGCCGGAGGCATGCCAGGCACGCTCTGGTGGTGTAAGTGATCCAGCGATGAACATACGTGGCACTCTTCGCTGGAGCATCTCAAAGCACTTCCGTTGCGCGAGTGTTAGCACTCACCTGGTTCTCCAGATGGGGAAACTGAGGCTCAGAGAGGAAAAGTGACTTGTCCAGGGGGAATTAGCAATTCAGTGGCAGCTTCAGAACTAGAAGCCAGATCACCTGCCTCAGCCCACCCCTCCAAGCAAACCTTCTAACAGCTACCCCTCACTGTCTCCAAGTAACCTCATTGCACATTTTTAATGGGAGGGAAAGGCAAAGCAAAGTGGAGCTGGTGTAATATAAACACAGGCTGAATCACTGCGTGCAAGGCTGGCGTTTCACTTTGTTTAACTTCTGAAGATTTATTTTAATCTGTATTTATGAAGTAGGTTTATTTAACAATGCTGAGGACTAGGCACCGTTGGCAGAAAAAGATTCTCCTGTCCACACCAAATCTCTCCAATGATTAGTTGACCTTCCCGACGAGATTTGTAAGTGTGTAATAGCTGGGCTTTGCTGCTTCTGGTAAGTGGCTGGGAGCATCACACAAGCATCTCCAAGTATGGGTGGGAAGGCCGCCCTGGCTGCGAGATGGAGCAGAAGTGGGAGATGCAGGAGGCCTGATTTCTAGCTCCAGCTGTGCCACCAACTTGCTGGGTGGCCATTGGTATGTCTCTGTTTCTCCATCCATAAAATGGGGATAATGGAAGCTACCCAACCTTGTAAAGCACACCAGTTCCTAGGAATGCAACGGGCTACATTTATGCTAAGCATAGAGTTTAAGGCCAGACGGGACCAGATCAGCTACTTGGGCCTCCTGTATGTGTCAGGCCTCCGCTCGCAGACTAAACCCAACTACTGAAATGAGGCCAAAGTATCACAGCCCTCAGGAGACTGGACTGTTCTGTGCCATGAGGAGAGATGGGGAAGGACTGAAGTGCACCAGAGCACGAAGCCTCCACAATGGCAGGGAGACAATTACGTGAGAGACACCCAGGTAATCCTGGCAAGTAACCAGCACCCAGCTGCAGAGAAAGGCAACAACAACAAAAAAAACCACAAAAGCACCCCAGGTCACTGCCAACGTGTGGCAGTCAGTGAGACCTTGAGCATGTGAGCAAGAACCAGCCAGGCAAGCACCTGAGAGGGAGAACGCTCAGTGCCATCTCTAGCCATGGCCACCCCAATGCATCAGAAAAAGGAGTTAAAAGAAAAACCCAGAATACACTGGGGGAGGGGACGGGTGGGATATCTCTTCCTGACCCCTGCAGCAGGCTACCTGAAACCCTGAAGCATGAGCTTTTAGGAACATAAGATATAAACTGTGAGCTCCAGGACTGTTGAGTCCTGGTCCCCACCGTCACAAGCAACCTGTCATACAATCACATGCATACATTTGTCCAGTTCTCTCTTAAAATTAATTGTTGTTTGCCCCCCTAACTCCTGCTCGGAGGCTGTTCCAGAACCTCCACCACTCTGGTGGTTAGAAACCTTCTAATTTCCAGCCTGAATTTGTTCATGGCCAGTTTATTCCCATTTGTTCTGTGCCAGCATTGTCCTGTAGCTTTAATAGCTCTTCACTCTCCCTGGTATTTATCCCCAATGTATTTATAGCAGTCAGATCCCCTCTCAGCCTTCTCTGTGTTAGACTAAACAAGCCGAGCTCTTCCAGTCTCCTCTCAAAGACAGGCTCTTCATTCCACTGATCAGCCCCGTAGCCCGTCTCTGCACCAGTTCCAGTCTGAATTCATCTTTCTTGAACCTGGGCGGTCAAGAGTCTGTGCACAGTCAAGTGGCCCCGTGTCTGTAAGCCATCAGTCTCACGTGCTGTCAGTTACTGGAACCTGACAAACATGTGGGTGGGAGCAGAGGAGAATTTCCTAGCAAGCTGAAAGTAGGAGGAGGCACTTTTGAAGATGGGCCAGTTTACACCAGTGGAGTATTTGGCCCAGTGTTTCAGGCAGTCTGCAGACTCAGGCAGGTACCACCATCTCCTCTGACACTTGGTCCATGTTTGGAAAGTGTCCTTCACAACCAGGTGCACAGTTCTGTAGCAAGGAGTGGGTGCCAGGGATGGCAGAAGACAGGGGGCCTCTGAGACAGACAGACCCTGAGTGGCAGATGCTGCACAGCCAGCAGTTAGTTCTCTGTAACCTACGGCAACTACTTTTGTTTACAAATGGATTCATACCATCTGGAATGGAGGTCATAAAAAGTCTGGCCCCAGAACAGACACTAACAGAGCTGTGAAGTTCCCAGAGATGCAGTGTTCTTGTATCATTTCTGGGTTACTGAGCTGTCACTTCTAATGCCCGCAGAAGGTGACAGTGGCTGCATCACAGAGGGTTTGGCATGTGACATGCAAAGAGGGGAAAGCTCTAGTCTCTGAGCAGAACTGCCAGTGCCTGGGCCACGAGGCTCTGACTCCGAGGGCTACTCCTGCAGTAATGTAAATAGTTCCCTGACCATGGGGCTGGGCTAACTGGCTCGAGTTCACTCTATTGCTTGGCCTCCAGGTGGCTGGAAAATCATGTCGGATAGAACAGGGCTGCTACTGTAGTTCTGTAGCAGGGGACGGGTAGAGCCAACATTAGACAACAAGCATCATAAAAATAAGAACGAAAAATCTGCTTTCTTGAGCCGGAATGACTGTGTAGGCAATGCTGCTCTCCCGGTATCCAACCGCACAGCTGCTAGGGGTGCAGGACTCAGCGCAGGCACAGTGTTGCTCTAATCTAGCCATGAGCTGCAGACCCATCCCCTTCCCAAGTGTTTAGATTCTTGATTCTATTATGTGCCAAGAGCTTGTGCAAGACGTGGTGCCTTGATGCTGGCTGGCTGTGGGCAGGGACCAATGGCTGTTCTGTACCAGGGAGAGCTGCCAGCCTGTCAAAAGAAGACAATGCTTCATCAGCAAATCCCATGCTACTTCTCACTTTCTGTGCGAGGTTTGCAGCGTGGGTCTGGATCATGGGATGGGGGCCACGTGTCCCATAATACCCATGTCTGTCTCATGGGAAAGTGTGTCGTTCTTTGCATTGCAGGCGTAGGACCACCTGCCTCATTAATTATTATTATGGCCCACTGTGTATCTGACAGTAGCACGTCCAGGCCCTACTCATACTTCAGGACCCCACTGTAATAGTGGCTGTAAAAAGAAACAGAAAAGCCAGTGCCTGCCCTAGGGGGGCTCACAATCTGAAGCCTGATGGGCTAATAGCACGGTCTGAGGCATCCAATCTAAATACTTCACAAGTGGAGACACAGACACTGGTGCTATAGAGGATGGAGGCAAATTTAGGATGAAAATGATGGACCAGGCTGTCCCCTGCCTAGCGGCTTGTGAGTCATTCACAGCTGCGCACAGTGAGTGAGGCACCGCACTGCCAAACCAGGACGACAGCACAAATCCTGCCTGCGCCTGTGCACAAGGCTGGGAGCAGAGGGCCCTGGTGGTTTGTCCTCTGGGACACTTGTGAGACATGCTGCAGTCTTTTGCCATGGCTCTGAACCGGGGATTTAACCCAGTATGATGCAGAAAGCTCCATCAGTGTCTGTCTTCAACCTACCTGCCTGACTGCCCATCAGAACTCATTCTCCCCTGCAACCCTGATCTGGGCGTGTCAGGCAACGGGCGACAGCTCATCTGAACATGCTGAAGTGGGTTTGATCTACTCCAATAGGCTGACCAGCTGTCAGGACCAGGGGGCTAGCAATGCAAGCAGGCCTGAGAAAGGTGCAAAGTAAACAGGACCGAGACCACAAAGTGGAGGGTCCTATCAGACACATGGTAAAGCAAACACCTCCCAAGGCATTAGCCTGCTACAGCCTGGCCTGGTTACTTTGGTGCAAGTTTAAGTGTAGAGGAGGCCTTAGGAACCTAGGATTCACCATGCAGGCCTCTCTAGTCTGGTGCCTGCCTCTAGCCTTCCCCAGTGCAGTGCCTAACGCCAAAGGAAGAGCAGAAAACCCCATCATGCACCTGGCAAACTGTGCAGTGCTGGGGGTGAGGGGGAGTAGCGATGGCCAAAGCACATTTGTTTTAAAAACAAAAGTCAAATGAATACTTGGAGAGGGGCCGACCCTGGGCCCACACCCCACTTCAAACCCCAAAGCCTGGGATGCTGTAGAGAGTGAGCAAAGGGCACTCCGCAGGCTGGTGCTCTAGGGTGGTGTCGGCTCTATCATGTGTCTGACGTGCCTCATGCTGCCCCTTCTCTGCATGGGATGAATTTCACACGTTGTTTCTAGCAAATAGTCATTTGATTTTCCTGGACTGTGTCCCCTTTCTACAAATGTCCCAGCCAGCCACTGAGCTGTTCAGGCAAGAATTTTCACCGGAACAGTGAATTTTAAATCAATGTTGCAAAATATTAGTGGAAAACAAATTCTGAATATGTAGTGGTGAGTATTTATGCTGCAAACCTGACCGCAAGCATTATAGCAGTGCAGACGGGAAAGAGCCATACTGTGTCACCTACACACCCAATCAAAACAGCTCATCTTTTGAATTCCTGCAGCAAAGCGGCAGTGAAACCATTTGGGAAATAACTCGGAAGAATGACTAAATTCCAGAAATCTGCCCTTTGTGCAAAGAGCTAACACTGTGAAATTCATCAGATAAATTGTGCATTACAAATGAGAAGATTATTCACCCAGCTCCAAGCCCTGATGCCAGCTTCCCCTCCCCCAAACATTCTTATCATGTATCCCGCAGGCAGGGTTTGTGCTTGCTGTGATGAACTGGGAATGTTCTTAATGTTTTCTCTGAATACTGTGTTGGTGCCTCAGTGTCCCCTATGCAGTTCTTAATATCTAGGTGATGGAATAAGGGTGTGTGATTGCTGCAGAGGAAGGGGCCAGTGCACCTAAATGCCTGGCACTCTGTCTCCTAGCAACTGATGGCCTGGGCCCCTTCTCTGCAAAGGTGCCAGCTGAAGGTGTTGGCAAAGAGATCAGTGACGCTCCTGGTCCAGGAAAGGGGCTGAGCAGAGGAGGGGCTGGAGGCGGTGTTGTAGTCTGGAGCTGGCTGGGGATGAGGAGTGAAGTACAGACGTGGGGTCTGGCTATTGCCCCAGATGGACCCGGCCGGGGTCCGGTGTATCTACAAGCTCTCTTTTAGACTCTGTTCCTGTCATCGATTAAACCTCTGTGTTACTGGCTGGCTGAGAGTCAATGTCTGACTGCAAAGTGGGAGTGCAGGACCCTGTGGCTTCCCCAGGACCCCACTGGGGCGGGCTCGCTGTGGGAAGTGCACAGAGGGACAGAGGATGCTGAATGCTCCAAGGAGAGACCCAGGAGGTGAAGACGTGTGAGCTTCTTGCCCTGAACAAGTCTGCTCCAAGGGACAGGAGGCTCCCCAAAGTCCTGACTGGCTTGGTGGGGAGCAGTTCCAGAGCATAGCCCGGTGACTCCGTGACACTTGCAAGCTGGTGGGACTTCACAGGGGGTCATATGCTGCTGCCATTGGAATATTATCTCCTTTGTCCTGTCTCCAGTCCTCACACAAGCATCTGGTCCTTCTCTCCCCGACTCAGTAAACCTCAGGAGAGCCCGTTTACATTACGGATAGCTGGATATGTTTAGCAAGGAGCAATATATCAGCAATTTGGTTATTATGGATTTTTTCTGCAATCTTCCAGGCAGATCATGTTGGTCTATCTCACCTCAGGTGGAGGAGGCTAATGGTGAATTATCCAGATGGTTTACATTTTTTGGTTTGAATGGGGCTCCCAAGTACCAATTTATCCTGACAGAATTGCAAACAAGAAGGCTTGCTGTCATCTTGGATGCTAGGACAAGTTTCTCCACAAATGAACACAGAGCAATTCAGGTTACCCTAAATTCTCTCCACTGATGGGATAACGGAATAAATCTCTTACCACCCTGCTAATATTTAGACTGGGAATAGTTTGCAGCAACCTGAGCTTGACTGATGTCTCCAATAGCTTGAAGAATCATATTTCATGGCGCAAGACTGGGAGGAAGAGCTGGAAACAGGTTCTCCTGCCCCATCCATTCACTTTCCCCTTTCTCTGTGTGACCAATGAAAGCACCTCAAGAGTTTAGGCTGGAGCGTTCGGGGAACACTGGAATCTGTTGTTTCTGACTTCTCCTGTGTATTTGAGATGCAGTTACACAGGAGGTCAGACTAGCCCCCTTCTAGCTTTAAAATCTCAGAAGTGTCTGCAGCAAAGCTAAATTTTAGCTAAATATCTCAGCATGCCCCATCTCTAGCCAGGACACAAACTCACTTGCTCTGCTGGGCCAGCAGCCAGCCCTGGCTTCTGAGGTTTTGTCTGGGGTAGAACATGGAAAATGAAAGGAATTTGCTTCAAGTATGTTGGCACCCTCTGAGGTTGCTTTCCAGATGAAACTCCAAGGCCTTTGCACGGTAGAAGCCCCAAATGGAGGGTTTAAGTGGGATGTAAGTGGTGCACAGACATGATGCTGGCCCTCTGTGTGCGGGGAGCTCTCTGCAAAAGTTCTAGCAGCTGTGTTTACAGCTGGAAATGTTTGCCTAGACAGTGAATTCTGCAGAAAGACTGGAGAGTGTTCTCAGAAGCCAATTTTGAATTCATAATCATGACTATTTGAACCAGAAACCTGCTATAATCAGCAAAGGGAAAGCTACCATGTGACCAGTGTGTCCAATCAAAAGGAATGGTGCTGGAATTTCAAATACTGAACGCATGCAATGAACCAGTGTTTTATTTGTAATGAAAGAGATGCCAGGGCTCAAGCAATTGTTTTACTGTCATAACTGATATGGCAAGCCCAGACATGCTGGGTCTCTGAACTGCCAGGCCCAGAGGTGCTGGGACTCTGACCTGTCACAAATTAATCACTGCAATGAATGGCTTGTGGGCCGAGAATGGTCTGCAGAAATTGTTCGGTGACTGATTTTGCACCAGGATTTCCTTTGGGAGAATTGGACCCCATCTGCAGGGGGAGAAGAAGGCAGGACATGCCAGATTTATTGTTTTTTGCAAATCCTCCACTCTGGTCCAGTCTGAGAGTGAGTTTTGGAAACTACATTTCCCTTTTCTCCTGTATCTCAGAGTGTGTTGGAGCAGCAAGGGAAATGCATCCCAGAGTCCAGTCCTCTCCCCTCTCTGTGAATTCCCTGTCTCTGGCCTGCAGATGTTACCATGAACTCCTCAGCAGCAGGGTGCATGTGGGGAAACTGCTGGGCTTCACATGCAGTCCCAAGCCACACAAGGCTTTCTAGATCAAAGGCAACACACAGAATTGCAGCTGGAAGCTAGTGCAGATGTCGAGGAATTGGACCAGAAATGCTCCCTGCACTCAATGCCATCTAGCTTTAGTCACAAACACGAAGCAGTTGTAACTGTCAGGCAATCTTGTGCCCTATTCACAAGTCAGTGTTGTCTAGTTTGTGATAAGAGCCTGGCTGCCTGTTGCTCCAGTGCAAACCCTGCCGTGTGTGTCCAGAGAAGACTACGTCCCCCCCACCTCCCTGTAGCATGCTCTTGGCCTCACTGTGTCACAGGTGGAGGCTCCCCAGAAGCGCCTGTGGCAGACGGGATCCTGTCCTGGAGCCCCAGACACTTGTTTAGAGGAGAATGCTTTTTGCTGCCTTTGCTAGCTCTGCTTCCCTCCCATGGCGCCTCAGTGACTCCCTCTGGTGAGAGCAGAGCTCAGGGAGGTGGGGCACTAGGTAGGCCCAAATCCAGGGCAAACTCTGCCTCTCCAATGAGCTCTGTGAACCTTGCCTGGGCCCCATGGAGTAAAGTGATAACACTGGGACCAGTCCAAAGCTCTGGGCATGGGAAGCGCCTGGCTGCAGGTGTTGGGAGCTGCTGGCTGCTGCTCACCCCCCGGCAGCTGGGAAGGTGATTGCAGATTAGGACAAGTGTATAAGATGTGGACTTTGCTGCAGAAGGGCCCAAACTCAGCCACAATCCTCCTCTGCAAAATGTTTCTGCTCCAGAGCTGGATGTCCATGCTGCGCCATGTGACCGTGCACACCCTCTCTTCGTGTGTGTGTCAGTCTGGGCCAGGGGGAAGGGGCTAGCGCTGCCCAAGGGTCAGGCCTCCCCTGCACACTTCCCCACATTGGGAAACACTCCTCGGCCTCACTGAAGCATTGACAATGTTTATAAAGCAGCCTGCAGCAAACAGCCTTCAAAGCACAGCACAAGTTGGTGTTTACCCGAGTGACTATTTATTTGAAGCCTGCCCCCGATGCTGCTGCAGGATCTAACGACAAGCACATGGGAAGTGCTGTGCTCCTGCCAGGGCAGCTTTCGGGGGGCCATAGCAGGGTTGTGGGGAAGCTCAAAGTCACGGGGATAGGAGGATGGCAATGACCCTTTGCCCAGTGTGTGAGAAATAGTTTACAGGCCTCAGCACCGTTCTGCAATCAAAGCAGCCCTTAGCTTTCCATTTTAGCATGAACACCTCAATTGGGGATGTGCTGTCGCAACACATGGGCAAGATAGGGGTCATGTCCCCCTCCAGCGGCTGGTCCATTAGAGGATGATGGTCTATTACTGCCACCAGCTAACAGGATTTACTCCTTCAGCTCAAGTGCTAGAGGCCTGTAGTTTGGTCCTGGGTTCAAATCCTGGTGCCAACCAGTGCTCAGAGTTGTTACACTATCAGAGCAGGGGAGGAGCAGGGGATTTCTCGAATCCAGCTCCTCTGTGCAGATTTCAGTGGTGGCCCTGCACTGGCCCTCTGCCGAGGGGGATCTCCCCCATCCTGGGCATCGCCAGAGACCTCTTTCCTTCCTCTCATGCTGAGTGCCTGGAGCAGCTAGCCCAGAATTCCTCTTGGCCATGGGGCCTGTGGTCAGCAGTGGAGTTGAATATTCCCCAGCACTGGCCCTGAGGCACATTCTCACCCTCAGCTGCTGCATAAAAGTGGATCCGTTCCTTCCAGCTGGAGGCGGGCTAAGCCACAGGGAGTGAGAGGTGGGGAAAGGACTTTAGCGGGCCCAGAATTGTTCTCGAAGGCCCTGAGGCACTTCCACCAACTGCACTGGGCTTTGGCTCAGCTCTCAAGATCGTGGACGAAAACCTCATTGCCTGGGCTGGGACATTGGACAGTAGCTGAGACAGAAGACTAGGAAATGCACTGGGCTGGCCTAGAGGAACTAGCAGGGCTGGTGTTTCTCTGCACGCCAAAGTCAGCCTGGGGTAACAGGAGTGGGATTGCACAAGAAGTGATACTTTAAAGTAGTGGGTTTAATGTCCAGAGGAGTGCAGTGGAGATATAGTTTCTCTAAGCTCTTGGCTACTGTGGTGATGGGCCGGGGGGCAGTGACAGGAATGACCATCAGAATCCTCTTTATCAGCCAGTGTGTCTCCAAGCCAGGACAGCTTCCCAGGAGAAGTCCCTGGGGTGAGGAACCAGAAGGTGACCCCCTCCTGTTGGTAATGCCTGCATGGGTTTGCAAAATCTGTCCAGCCCTCTTCCCCTGGCCGGCTGTCGCTGGTTGGTACCTGCATGCTAGTGGGATTCGAAGCTGCGTTTGCAAGTGCTGGTCTGAAGCCAAAGTCTGAGCGTTGTAAACAGCTCGCTGGCTGCTGACCTGCTGAGGGAAGGAGTGGCTGCCATGCTGAACTGTAGGAGGCACTGGCAGATTGCTGCATAGCTGAGATTAGCAGCATGGCACTTGGCTTGAACTGTTTGCAGACTCATTTGGGAGGCGGACAGCCAGATACACAGCTGGTGCAAATGACCATGGCTCCACTGAAGCCAATGGAGCTGCACCAATTTACGCCAGCCAAGCACCTGGGCTCCTAGTGTACAAACTCTGCCGAAAGCCCTGTTCCCCTCAGCGTGTGAGAGATCCTGGTACCATGGGGGAGGGGGACTCTGTGCCATGCTCCTAGCGGTTTAGAATCAGCACAAGCCCATTTCCAGCTAAGTGGGGGTCTTACTGCATCCCCCACTGAGTTCCAGACCCATCTAGACTGGCTCTGGGAGCATCAGCGATGCAGAATTATTTTAAAGGGATTAAAATCATTTTCCGTTTCATTTGACCTCACCGTGTGAATGTTGTCCCCTTTATTCCCACACAATGGCAGCAGTTGGTGGGGTTTTGCATTGCCAGCTGCACCCAGAACAGCTGTGTCAGAGCTTTCTATTTAGCCGGGATGTCTCACTTCCTCCCAGACACACAATACACAGAAAAATCACCTCCTCGATCATTTCCAAAGCGAAGCAGCACATTGTTCCCTTGGCTGCACTGTCTGGGCAGTGTGCATATTCTGGAGTCCAGGCCAACACTGCCAGTTCTGTAAGGTTGCTAGGTTTGTTTGCAAACTCTGTAGCTGTTGATCACACCTCATATCCCGAAGCTTCCCCCTTTTATCCGTCATTGCTCAGTCTGGGAAGTGTCCATGCTAGAGCTGGCAGAAAGCTGCTTTTATCATGAAAACATGTTGCTTTTTTTCAACATCTTTTATTCAAGGGTCATCCAGATCTTCAGTTAGACCATGGAATTTGCTGTCACAGGATGCCACTGAGACTAGAAACTTAACAAGATTCAATGCGCAATTAGTCATTTATCTGGAGGGCAGGAATAGATTCATAGATTGTAGGGCTGGAAGAGACCTCGAGAGGTCCAGTCCCCTGCCCTCATGGCAGGACCAAATACTGACTAGACCATCCCTGATGGACATTTATCTAACCTACTCTTAAATATCTCCAGAGATGGAGATTCCACAGCCTCCCTAGGCAATTTATTCCAATGTTTAACCACCCTGACAATTAGGAACTTTTCCCTAATGTCTAACCTAAACCTCCCTTGCTGCAGTTTAAGTCCATTGCTTCTTGTTCTATCCTTAGAGGCTAAGGTGAACAAGTTTTCTCCCTCTTACTTATGACACCCTTTTAGATACCTGAAAACTGCTATCATGTCCCCTCTCAGTCTTCTCTTTTCCAAACTAAACAAACCCAATTCTTTCAGCCTTCCTTCATAGGTCATATTCTCTAGCCCTTTAATCATTCTTGTTGCTCTTCTCTGGACCCTCTCCAATTTCTCCACATCTTTCTTGAAATGCAGTGCCCAGAACTGGACACAGTACTCCGGTTGAGGCCTAACCAGCGCAGAGTAGAGCGGAAGAATGACTTCTCGTGTCTTGTTTACAACATACCTGTTAATGCATCCCAGAATCACGTTTGCTTTTTTTGCAACAGCATCACACTGTTGACTCATATTTAGCTTGTGGTCCACTATGACCCCTAGATCTCTTTCTGCCGTACTCCTTCCTAGACAGTCTCTTCCCATTCTGTACGTATGAAACTGATTGTTCCTTCCTAAGTGGAGCACTTTGCATTTGTCTTTGTAAAACTTCATCCTGTTTACCTCAGACCATTTCTCCAATTTGTCCAGATCATTTTGAATTATGACCCTGTCCTCCAAAGCAGTTGCAATCCCTCCCAGTTTGGTATCGTCTGCAAACTTAATAAGCGTACTTTCTATGCCAACGTCTAAGTCGTCGATGAAGATATTGAACAGAGCCGGTCCCAAAACAGACCCCTGCGGAATCCCACTCGTTACACCTTTCCAGCAGGTCTTTGGGGTAGGGGCTGCCACTTACAACACGTGTGCGCAGCAGTAGCTAAAGGGAAGCCTATACTTAGCTGAGCATCACTGTAATACAAATACTAATATATTAAGTCCATTTTACAGATAGAAGAAATGGGGCACAAAGAAGTAAGAGACTTGTTCAGAGGTTACACAGCAAATGAGTTGCAGAGGCAGATGAGAACCCAGGGGCCCTGACTTCCAATCCCCTATTACAGACATTGCTGGCACCCTTTTCTCCTATAGGGACATTGTCACACACACAGCTAGGGTGACCAGACAGCAAGTGTGAAAAATCGGGACAGGGGATGGGGGTAATAGGAGCCTATATAAGAAAAAGACCCAAAAATTGGGACTGTCCCTATAAAATCGGGACATCTGGTCACCCTACACACAGACATTTTCTCTCATTTCTCTTTACCCCCCCTAGAACAATGGCACAGAACAATTTGCTTTTTGTCGGAGTTGCTCTTGCCCCAGTTTGTCCACACGCATATGCTACCATTGCTTCGCGACTGGTACATCACTGTTCATTGCAGTGATGTCAGCACAGCTGTGAGGATAGTTTTTGTTCATTAACTTGGGCTTCCTCTGCTGGCTGGATCTGCAGTACCAGCAGAGCGAAGGCAAGAGACAGCCCTAAAATGACAACTCCCACACATGGTTTGGTGAATTTATCAATTATTTTCGATTTATAAAAAATGGATGATCTAGGACACTTTCCAGGTAATGACAATGTTTTAAGGCTGGGAAAACATGGGCCCTGTGCCTTGTCCTGGGTAAAGCTGACTGACACATGCCAGAAGAGTCATTTTGCTGTTTCCAGGTTTTTTTTAATTTTGTTGTACAGGAAATTTTGGCTTGTGGTTCTGACCTGGGACAATCATACCTAGTCTGTGTGAGGGAGGATGAGCAGCACTGTCCCTACGCACAGCATGAAATCTCAGTAGCTACAATCACATCAATAGCTACTTGCCCACATCAAGTCACTAGACATTCAATGAGGCCCACTTGACTGGAGACATCTCTGAAACTGGCAGCCTACAAGAGCCTCACCTACAAGCTGGTCGCTATCAGATGAGCAGTGATCGGGATTGGCAGCACTTTAAGTACATTCTAGCTCAAAATAGGCCATCCCTTAGTCAATGTAAAAACTACACTCGTTCATATTAACTTTCTCAAAGGAAATAGGTTGCTATTAGTTTTTAAGCAAACAGGAACTTCCAGATATGTCTGTGAAGTAATTTTACCTGTCAATCTCCTCCCTGCAGATCTGCTGCCTGCCCCCCCACCCACTTTCTGCCCTTCCAGGGCTCTGTGATGTTGTTATTCCTCCCGGCCTGCTATTTCATCCTGCACTTGTATATTAATTCTTGCAGCATCCCACTGAGCAGTTTATGCACAAGACGTAAAATAACATTTATTATTCCATAAGGTTAATCTGTTCCTTTTCCCTTCCAGTTTGTGTGGGTGTGCGTTTGGAAGCTACAAGCAGCTAACGTTCATGGCATGGGAGCCCCCAGATGGGACTAGATCCACACTCCTGTGCTCCTTATGGGGTTGAAGGTAGACTCATGTTACCTACTACCTAAGTTTTCTGTGGCTGATATTATGGTGTGCGGATATGGTCCGGTACCAGGCATCGTGTACAGACTTTCACTTCTGATCCAGCCCAAGACACACTAGCAGGAGCAAAGCCAGATACCGCGCTGTGGAACGGACTCTCGATCATCCTGCAGTCTAGGCACTGGGAGTTACTATGCAGCTTGGACTGTTTCTGGTGGTGGTTTTTCTAAGCTTGATGGATCTGACAGGCAGCAGCAAGGTGGTGAAGGGCAAGAGGCAAAGACGAAGTATGTATGAAATGCTTTTCTTCTCTGACTCCCTCTCGCAATGCAGAATGTCAGTGTCTGTGCATAACATGCCCCTGGTGTTCGCAGGCACCCAAAGGACAGGGGAGGACCTGCTGGCTCAGGGTAAGCAGTGCAGAAAAGGGTGGTAGCGTGGGATTGTTACCATGCCCAAAGCATAAGGTAACGCTTTGACATGTTGCTCAGTCCCTGACTGCATAAGCTCCTCAGGGCAGGGGTTGGGGCTGGGGCTGTTTGTGTCTTTCCAGGTCAGTGCCTAACAAATCCCACAAGGAACCTGGCTGGAAAGATACGTCCCTTTGTCTGGCTGTCAGATAGGGAACATTTCGAAGTTTGCTTCCTCTGCACCCAGCTTTTTCTACTGGCTGGACTGACAGTGCCCCCATCCCTTACTGAGCTCAGAGCAGGAACTGGTTCCTCTGACTGTACAGAACACGATGATCTCATGTTCCCCCAAAGCTGGCCCCCAGCTCGTAGCTCAAGGGAGAACTACTGGGCTCTGGGTTTGTAACAACCTGCAGCCCTGTTCCAGATTTCCGTTAAGAAATCTGCAGCTTCTAGGCCAGCAAGAGCCTGCAGTGGCTACAGAGCGTGTGGAAGAGAACAGAGGCAGGTGCATGGAGTAGAATAGCAACAGGGGCTGCAGGTGAATCAGGAAAATTCACTGCACTGAGGGCTGGCGCCTGCATCCAGGAAACTGAAAAAGGGAGTTTCCGCTCCAGCCTCAGCTCCACCAGGAATTATGAATGGGCCAAGCCCCTGCCCCCTCTTTAACAAAGCACATAGACTCTGAGCTAGTGGCCAAGCTTTCCAGGGATGGGCTGTGCTGGTAACTCAAAGCCATAAGAACATTTCAACCTAAACTTCCTGCCTGAGATTGGCAGATCCCAGAGACTCTAGCTCACCCTCAGCCCTTCCTGCAAAAACCTTCTGCTTGTCTCAAGCCCAATGAGCCAGGCCGCACCCTTTTTAGAGACTGGTGAAAGTCAATTGGGCCCACCTGCGAGCCTGACTCAGCAGTACTTACCCTGCCTCTCAAGGGGCGGTTAACAGCTGAGCCCAGGTTGGCTCAGCTGCTGAGGCTGCATCTCTCAGGGGCCGAGGCCTGCTCTGCACACAGACTTGAATGGAAATAACAAAGGAGGGTGACTTAAAACCCAGTTAGTTATTTTGGTGGAAGTCAGCGTGGCATGAAAGGGGCTCTTGTTTGACTCAGCTGGAGTTGGTTATTGCTTTACAGCCATCTCTCTGCACAGAGTTGCTCCAGTTTAACTAACAGTGCGTTTTAAACTGATGTGTGGACACTCTCAGATCACTTCAGCAGTATCAGGAAGTGTGCAGGAGCAAGTCAACTGATATCTCCAGTTTAAAACTGATGTAAGAGCATCCACACAGGGGTTTGCACCAGTTTTACTACACTGGCTTTTTAACTGATTTATGTTAAACTGGTCCAACTACTGTGTGTCTGTGAGTCCTAAGGGAGGCCTGCAGCAGTCGCTTGCTCCAGGGGAGATGTGCTCTCATGGTTAATGTTATAAATTACAAGTCCCAAATGGGTCTCAGTTACAGTCCTAGCTAGGGGGTCATCCATCAGCACCACAGCGAGGCAGTATCTGCCACGGTGTCAAGCTCGCAACTCCCGTGGGCCCTGGGGCAGAGTCAGCCTATTGCCCCTGGCATTGCAGTGACACCCTTCCTGTGCCACTGGAAGTGTCTGCCAGTGGTGCTGGGACTAGGGGGGACTGAGGCAACCCACCCCTGCCAAACACCAAATACATGGTTTCCATGAGCAGCACTCCGGCTATAAAAATTGTTCCACCACCCCAGTGCCTGTATGTAACGCACGAAGCATGGTGATGGGCAGTGTGCGTATAGCTGAGGGGGGAAGCCATGTGGCCTGGATGACTTTACCCCAGAATATATTAAACCCTGGTGCAACTTCAGGCGCATCAGTAGAGTTACAGCAAGGAGGAATTTGGCCCAATCTCTTGTCTTCCTCTCTTGTCTTCCTCTCTCCTTCCTACCCGCCAGCCGAGGGGAGCAGGGCAGCTGGAAAAATTTGTATCATGGGGGTGCTGAGAGCCACCGAATCAAACTGTAAACTTTGGATATGATGGAAACCACTTCAAGACAGGGGGTGTGGCAACCTCCCCCCCACCCCCCCAGCTCTCCTCGTTCCAACACCTATGGAGGGGAGTACAAATAGGCAGGCTGTATCTGTGAACTGAAGTGCGGAGCTGTTCTGAACGAATCCAGCGTGAGGCCTCTGTCCTGCAGGGCTCCCCACCTCCTTTCTCCCTGACTAGCACTCACTGGACCCTCCTGCCAACCCATAAAGCACCTGGGAAGCTGCACACCAAGCCTTATCCTCCTGGCCCCTTCCAGTCTGATGGTTGCTGCCAGCCCACCCTGCATCAGGGCAGTGTGCGGATCCTGTTCCTGCTGTGTGTGGACGCTATATGGCAAGAGACAGTGCGTAGAGAGGTTGCTGCCCTGCCAGGGCAGCACTGAGGAAACTGTGGGACACGCTGGAGCACTCCTGAGACATTAAAGCTGCCAGGAGTGGGAAAGCCAGGGAGCTGTGCTCTCCCCTGCTCCGAGAGCTCACCACAGCCCTTCCCATTCTGCCTTGTTACAGATGAACAGCCAGGCTGGGTCAGACCAGTGGCCCAGTGACTGGTCTTCTGACAGTAGCTGATGCCAGGTGCTTCAGAGGGAATGAGCAGAACAGGCCATCTTATCGAGTGATCCATCCCCTGTCATCCAGTCCTATCCTCCATGAACTTATCTAGTTCTTTTTTGAACACATTTATACTTTTGGCTTCACAACATAACCTTGGCAAGGAGTTCCACAGGTTAACTGTGTGTTTTGTGAAGAAGTTTTGAACCAGCTGCCTATTAATTTCAGTGGGTGACCCCAAGTTCTTGTATTATGGGAAGGGGTAAACAGCACTTCCTTATTGACTTTCTCCACACCATTCCTGATCTATCATATCCCCTCTCCCCTGTAGCTGTCGCTTTTCTAAGCTGAACAGTGCCAGTCTTTTTAATCTCCCCCCATAAGAAAGCTGCCCCAAACCCTGAATCGTTTTTCTTGCCATTCTCTGACTTTTCCCAACCCCAATATATCTTTTTGGTGATAGGACGAGAACTGCAAGCAGTGTTCAAGGTGTGGACGTACCATGGATTTATACAGCGGCAATATGATATTTTCTGTCTTATTATCGATCCCTTTCCAAATGGTTCCCAACATTCTTTTGACATTTTTCACTGCTGCTGCACATCAAGCAGTTGTTTGCAGAGAATTATCCATGAAGGCTGCAAGATCTTTCTTGAGTGGTAACAGCTAATTTAGACCCCATTGTTTTATATGTATAGTTGGGATTATGGTTTCCAATGTTGCATTTATCAGCACTGAATTTTGTTGCCCAGTCACCCAGTTTTGTGAGATCTCTTTGAAACTCTTTGCAATCAGCTTTTTACTTAACTACCTTGAGTAATTTTGTATCATCTGCAATCTTTGCCACCCTTCTTCCAGATTATTTCTAGAGATGTTAAATAGCACTGGTCTCAGTACAGAGCCTTGGGGACGCCGCTTTTTACCTCTCTCCACTGTGAAAACTGACCATTTGTTCCTACCCTTGTTTCCTATCTTTAACCAGCTACTTATCCATGAGAGGACCTTCCCTCTTATCCCATGACTGCCTACCTTGCTTCAGCACTTTGGTGAGGGACCTCGTCATACGCTTTCTGAAAGTCCAGGTACACTATATTCACTGGTTCACTCTGGTCCATGTTCATCTGACACCCTCAAAGATTTCTAACAGATCTATGAGGCATCATTTCCATTTGTATAAACTGTGTTGACTCTTCCACAACATATCATGTTCATCTGCATGTCTGATAATTTAGTTCTATACTACAGTTTCAACCAATTTGTCTGGTACTGAAGTCAGGCTTACTGGCCTGTAATTGCCAGAATTGCTTCTGAAGCCTTTTTTAAAAATTGGCATTACACTAGCTGTCCGCCAATCATCTGGTCCAGAGATTGATTTAAGTGACAGGGTTATATACCATAGTTAGTAGTTCTGCAATTTCATATGTGAGTTCCTTCAGACTTGGGTGCATGTGGTCCTGGTTACTTACTATTGGATCACTTGATAATTAGCCGTTCTGTTCATTCCCTCTGGGGCCCTGGGCATTGGCCACTGTCAGAAGACAGGATACTGGGATAGATAGACTTTGATCTGACCCCATAGTGCTGCTCTTATGTAATTTATCAATGTGTTCCAAAGCCTCCTCTACTGACACTTCAGTCTGGGACAATTCCTCAGTTCTGTCACCTAAAAGAATGGATCAGATATGGAATTCTCCTGCTCATCCTCTCCTGTGAAGACCGATGCTAAGAATTCATTTAGCTTCTCTGCAACAACCTTAATTTCCTTGATTGCTCCTTTAGCACCTTGATTGTTCAGTGGCCCCACTGATTGTCTGGCAGGCTTCCTGATTCTGATGTACTTAAAAATATTTTGCGACTAGTTTTTGTGTCTTTTGCTAGTTGCTCTTCAAATTCTTTCTTGGCCTGGCTAATTATACTTCTACCCTTGTCTTGCAAGAGTTTAAATTCCCTTTGGTTTTCCTCAGTAGGATCTGACTTCCAGTTTTTCAAAGATGTCTTTTTGTCTCTGACCACCCCTTTTAGGCCCGTCTGCACTTTGTGCTCAGTAAAGCAGCTCTGAGCGCTGTAACGCCCGAGGTGTACACGCTGCCAAGCCACTGAGTGCGCAGAAAACTGCACGTTGCAGCACTCTAAGAAAACCGCCTCGATGAGAGGCGTAGAGCTTTCTGCGCCGAGGCTACAGCCCCGCAGTGCCAGTGTAGACACCCTGGCGATTACAGCGCTGCGATTGGCCTCCGGCAGGTGTCCCACAATGCCTGTTCTCACCCCTCTGGCCATCAGTTTGAACTCTACTGCCCTGCCTTCAGGTGACCGACCAGCAGCCCCACCCCATACATTCCTTTGCAAATTTGGAAGTCCCCTTCCTGTTTGCTCAGTGACACATGCAGTGGTCTCAGCACATCTTTCCAGGTGGCCATGCCTGCTCCATGCACCAGGAGATTCCCTGCTTGGAGCAATGCCGAGCTGCTGGTCCTCATCAGTATATGGGGAGAGGAGGCTGTCCAGTCCCAGCTGCGCTCCTGCCGTAGGAATTATGATACCTACTGACAGATTTCTAGATGCATGGCAGAAAGGGGCCATGAGTGGGACACACGGCAGTGAAGGAGCTGTGGAACACCTACCACAAGGCGCAGGGGTCAAACCGCCGCTCTGGTGCTGCGCCCATGAGCTGGATGCAATACTCAGTGGTGACCCAACCTCTACTGAGAAGTCCCCTGTGGATACTTTGTCACCAGTCAAGAGTGGACTGAGCCAAGAGGAGGAAATCGTGGACGAAGAGGGGAAGTGGGAACCAGAAGCAGAGGATATCTCGGAGGTCAGAGATGCATGCAGTCAGGAGCTCTTCTCTACCCCAGAGGAACCTAGCCAGTCACAGCAGTCGGATCTTGGCAAAGCGCAAACAGGAGAGGAGTCCCATGGTAAGTGGATCTGATTTTGGGAATTGCTGAAGTGAGTTGCTGGAGGCAGGAGCATTGCAGAAAGCAGGCTTGTCTCTCACCTCCTGCCTAGTTTGAGCAGCGGAACAGGCTGTTGATTAACTCCCTCACTTCATGTGAATCTCCCTCAGAGATCTCCAGGAAACTCTTGTGGAGATACTGGGCAATCTGCTCCCACAGGTTCCTCAGCAGAGCTGCCATTGTGCCATCACGGGGTGGGGGGACGACGATGGGACATCATTGCTGCACGCAGGCGTGCCGCACAGGGGCCAGGGTGGAAGCTGCATGCTTGGAGAAGACCCTCCCTTGATTCCCTGATCACTCTCACCATAATGATCCCTCCTGTGGAAAGTGTGGGGACAGGAATGATTATCACCCCCCTACAGTGCTGGTTCCCCCCAAGAGCCATGTACCCAGTGTACAGCAGGGTCGGGGAACAGTGATTTCCCCTGCCCCTGCGGTTACTCACCATTTTGAGGGTCTTGTGGCTTATGTGTGCTTGTCTGGGGCCAGCCAGTTAGTGTCAGGTATGTGAGTACTGACTGTGTTATAAAGCACTGAAACAGTGTTGTCTGTGTTGCAAACAATCCTGCTTCTGTAAAATGTTGCATTTAAACTTCACAGAGATGACCTTGGGAGGTCAGCCTCCCTTATCGGCAGCAGAACGGTTGTGAAGAATTAGAAGGGATCCAAGAAGAACTAAGGAGAATTTTATGCGTGAGGTTATGATGTTCTCCACTGCCAAGAAAAAGGAACTGAAGGAGTGGAAGGACAGCAAGAAGAGGGAACAAAAGGAAAATGCGGCACACAAGAAAGAAGCCACGGAGCAGCTCTTAACAGTTATGGAGCGACAGGTGGACACACTCCAGGAGATACTAGCTCTTCAAACTGAGCAACTCCGTGCCCACCCTCCCATGCAGCCACTATTGCAAAACTCTTTCCCAGGCGCCCCCCACCGCCAACACACTCATATCAACTTCCTGGCTCTACTCTCTACCTGCAGCATTCCACTCCTCCCTCCTCACAGTCCAGCAGTGTGGACTCCCACTACCCACTGCACTCAACACCCATTCCTCTGCAGTTTGGCCCTGCTGAAGTACAGCACCTGCTGCATTGTACTCCAAAGAAGAAGGTTGGGTATGATCCCTGGACAAACACAAATCTGTAGCCGTCCCGGGACCCCTCCTCTTCTAGAGAGCTTCCATTCCCCCATCCCTCTCCCTGCTGATTAATTTTTTCATTTTACTCTCTCCTCCAGTTGTTATTTTTCAATAAAATAATTGTGTAGGTTTGAAAGCAATCTTCATTCTATTAAGTGAAAGCAAAAAGAGCACTACAAAGCAGCATACAATTATGTTAAGGCCTCTTCTTGCATCATGTGCACCAATCACCACCTAGCATTACAAGCACTGCAATCCCGAGCATAGCAACAAATACAAGTGGCTTTCAGCTTCAAATTGCTGCCTCAAAGCATCCCTGATCCTTATGGCCCCACGCTGTGCCCCTCTAATAACCCTAGTCTCCGGCTGTTCAAACTCAGCCTCCAGGTGCTGAGCCTCTGTGGTCCAGCCCTGAGTGAAGCTTTCACCCTTCACTTCACAAATATTACGGAGCATACAGCACGTGGCTATAAGCATAGGAATATTGTCATTGGCCACATCCAGCTTCCCATACACGCATCACCAGTGGGCTTTTAAATGGCCAAAAGGAACACTCCACAGTCATTCTGCACTTGCTCAGCCTGTTGTTGAACTGCTCCTTGCTGCTGTCAAGTTGCCCCGTGTATGGCTTCATGAGCCATGGCATTAAGGTGTAAGCGGGGTCTCCCAGGATTACAATAGGCATTTTGACTTCCCCTACCCAATCTTCTGATCAGGGAAGAAAGTCCCTGCTTGCAGGTTCTTGAACAGGACAGTGTTCCAAAAGATGCGTGCATCATGCACCTTTCCAGACCAGCCTGTGTTAATGTCTGTGAAACGCCCACAGTGATCCACAAGTGCCTGGAGAACCATTGAGAAATACCCCTTGCGATTAATGTACTCAGTGGTTAGGTGGTCTGGTACCAGAATTGGAATGTGCGTCCCATCTGTCGCCCCTCCACAGTTAGGGAAGCCCATTTGTACAAAGCCATCCGCAATCTCACGCACATTGCCCAGAGTCATGGTCTTTCTGAGCAGAATGCGATTAATGGCCCTGCACACTTCCATCAACACGACTCCAACGGTCGACTTTCCCACTCTGACCTGGTTAGCGACCAATCAGTAGTAGTTTGCAGTAGCCAGCTTCCACAGTGCAATCACCATGAACTTCTCCAACGGCAGGGCAGCTCTCATTCTCATGTCCTTGTGCTGTAGGGCTTGTGCGAGCTCATCACATAGTCCCATGAATGTGGCTTTCCTCATGCGAAAGTTCTGCAGCCACTGCTCGTGATCCCAGACGTGCATCACGCTGTGATCCCACCGCTCAGTGCTTGTTTCCCGAGCCCAAAAGCGGCGTTCCACTGTGATCAGCACCTCCGTGAATGCCACAAGCAGTCTTGTGCTGTAGCTACTACATGTGAAGAGATCAGCGTCATGCTCTTCTTGCCTTTGCCGTTTAAGAATAACTCCACTGCCTCTTGTGACGTATTGGTCAGTGCGAACAGCATTCTTGTCAACAGCTCGAGATCCATTCCTGCAGCCAGAAAGTGGCAGGGCAGGGTGCGCAGTACACAAACCGTTGAAAGATGGCGCCAAATGCAGACAAAAGCACAGGGATTGCTGGGATGTGAAGCAATGCATCACAGAGCATTGGGACAGGACCCAGGATGCCCTGCGACCCCTTCCGCCTTCCCACAAGTCTTAGTGGCAAAAGAGAAAGAGGTGCTCTGTGGGATAGCTGGCCGGAGGTGCACCGTGTGAATATGCTATTGCGCAGGCAGCTGTCAGTGTGAATACACAACAGCAGTTTTCCTTTGGCGTGATCTGAGCAGCGCTGTAACTGCCCACGCTATAACTTTACCAGTGTAGATGTGCCCTCACTCTGTTATTTAGGCAGGGGGCATTTTGGGGCCCTCTGACTGTTTTTTTTTTTTAATTTGGGGTATACGTAGAGTTTGAGCCTCTATGATGGTGTTTTTTAATAGTTTCCGTGCAGCTTGCAGGCATTTTACTCTTGTGACTGTTCCTTCAATTTCCGTTTAATTACCCTCATTTTTGTCTAGTTCCCCTTTTTGAAGTTAAATGCTATGTGATAGGTTTCTGAGTTATGTTTCCCCCACAAGGGTGTTAAATTTAAGTAAATTATGGTCACTATTACTGAGCGGTTTGGCTATTTTCACCGCTTGGACCAGATCCTGTGTACTACTTAGGACTAAATCAAGAATTGCCTCTACTTTTGTGGGTTCCAGGACTAGCTGTTCCAAGAAGCAGACATTAAAGGAGTCCAGAAATTTTATCTCTGCATTGCATCCTGAGGCGACATGTATCCAGACCATATGGGGATAGTTGAAATCCCCCATTATTAATGGGTTTTTGTAGCCTCTCTAATCTTCCTGAGTACTTCACAATCACCATCACCATCCTGGTCAGGTTGTCGATAGTACATTTCTGTTGCTAGACTCTTATTATTCAAGCTTGGAATTACTAGCCATAAAGATTCTATGGTACGGTTTGATTCATTTTTTTTTAACTATAGTTGACTCTCTGCTTTCCTGCACATATAATGCCAGTCCCCGTCCAGCACGACCTATTCTGTCATTCCTGTGTCTTTTGTACTCAGGTATTACCGTGTCTCATTGATTAGCATCGTTCCACCAAGTTTCTGTGATGCCTGTAATATCAATATCCTCATTTAATATCAGACACTCAAATTCACCTATTTGAGTATTTAGACTTCTTGAATTTGGATCCGAGCACTTATAAAACGTGTCAATATTTAGTCGTCTGCCTTCATGTGATGTGACTGAACAGGACTGTGTGTCTTTGGCTGTTTCTCTTCAGTTCCTGCCTGTACTTTATCAACTTCTATCTTCTCCTCTTTACTAGAACACAGAGCATCCCCTTCAATAAACTCTCGGCAAGGGATGTGTCTGTCTGAACCGTGTGCTCCTCCGCATCTGTCATGTTCTGACAGAAGTAGCATTGCCCCCTCTGAGAAGGGAAGGGGCAGGAAAGCCTGGGACTCAGTGTCCCGTGGGAGCACAGCCGGGCCAGGGCACTGGCCCTGGAGCTCGGTGTGTCAGGGCGTCTCTTGCATGAGTGAGATCTGTCTGAATGCAAGCTGTAATCTCTAGGAAGGGCTCGGCAGGGTTGCCATGCTGCCAGCCGAGCTGAGAATTAGCTCCCCTGTTCAGCTGCTAAGCCAGGTGGATCAGCTGGGGAAACATACAAGTTGAGCTTCCTGAGGCAGCCCTGGTTGGGCAGCGCAGAGGGCGATGCAGCCAGAGAATGGGTGCTGCTATTCAGCCTTCTGGGTTCTGTCCTAGAGACTGAGCCTCCAGCGCTCGCAGCCAGGGATTCCACCTGCTTCCTCGGTCTTGTCACACGCTCCTGCCTCCTTGGGATCTCCTCCTGAGGAACCTGGTGCAGCAGCAGCACCGCTCCGTAGCCACGAAGGACAAGCAGCAAACGAGAGATTTTGCTCTCAGTGGTGTGCCCTCATTTCGTTCCTAACCCAGCACAGACAGACTGGATGTGCCATCCTGACTCATCCACCTCCTCCCTCCAGAAGCTTACCTGTGTCTTTAAGAAACAGTTCCGTAAGGCAAGAATGATACCTGGTTACATACAGGCTCCTACAGCCTGACACCTGGTCACAGAGACCTTGGATGTATTGCATGTAATAAGCAAAGTACTGAAACCCAGTGACCAAAAGAGTTAGGGGAAATCACAGGCACAAACCACTCCCCTGTTGAACCCATGCTGAGTTGGTGACGGTATACTCCAGAGATGGGAAATTGATTTTTTCCTGGTGCACGGCTGCTGGTAAGGTGATCCAATGGCTTTAACTGGTAGTGGTTGGTTATTCAGTAGTGCAGGATGCGAAAATCCTTGTGCAGAAGCCATGCTGGCGCCTGGGATGAGACTGTTTCCACCCTGACGTCATTCCATTTTCACAGTAAAATTCTGTGTTTGAAACCTGTGGGGGACGCTGCAAAACTTGTGGCTCAGATGGGAGAGTCGGGGAAACTAACTCCGGGGATGGGGGCGTGACCTTCCGTCCCAAGGTCACCCATTCCAGTCTAGGCCTCGGTCAGCAGCCGCCACCATGTAACCAGCATTTGGTGACCCCTGCAATGAGCTGAGCTCAGTCGTCTTCCTCACAGGCACATACCATCTTGACAAGGCACATGGCCAGGCTCAGCGCAGAGGCTGAGGGTTAAATGGACCGGCTGGGGAACTGGGCAAGTCGATACCTCTCTGTGCCTCTTCTCCACCCCCCGACACTTTGCCTGTCTAGTCTTAGGGCAGCCTCTGACCGTCCGGGAGCAATGGCCTAGCACAGCGGGGCCCCGACCTCGACTCAGGTTTCTAGGTGCTATAATAATAAGTAGCAATAATGGACAAAGAAATGGGATCCCCCTCTTGGCCCAGAGGTGGTCCCTGGTATTGAGGTCTGAGGCCCAGGGGAAGTGGGCAGGTGGGCTGGGAAGATTGCAGTGGTGTTGCCTGTGTGGATATCAGGGGCGGCTCTTGGTATTTTGTGGCCCCAAGCATGGCAGGCAGACTGCCTTTGGCGGCTTGCCTGTGGGAGGTCCCCGGGTCCCGCGGATTCGGCGGCATGCTTGCAGGAGGTCTGCCGAAGCCGTGGGACCAGTGGACCCTTCGCAGGCATTCCGCTGAAGGCAACGTGCCTGCTGCCCTCGCAGCGACCGGCAGAGCGCCCCCCATGGCTTGCCACCCCAGGCATGTGCTTGGCGTGCTTGTCCCTGGAGCTGCCACTGGCGGATATAGAAGAGATGTCGAATTCTAGCACAACATACCCCAAGCCCCGATTCAAACAGCTCCATTATCCAGCAGAGCCCCGTGGAACGCCCCCTGGGATGAGATGCCCCGGGCCGTAGCTCTGCATTGAAGCCGTCTGTCTGCGTGGTGTAGGGTTGGTTAATATAAACCATTCTACGATTTCCACTCAGGGAGTGGAGCTGGATGTCTCTGCTCGGTGGTCATTGAGCAGTCGCCATGTTCGGTTCAAAACTAGTGGATGATTCACTGTTCTGGGCACGAGGCGACTTAGTGACACGTACTGATAGTGAGCATGGCTCTGAGCAAACAAGACTTGGGGAGAAGGAGCTGTTAAAAGCCTCAGCGTCCAACTACTTCCAAGTGGGCTGAGAAATGAGCACGGTGTGCGGGAACTGCAGGGAGAGGAGCTCGTGTGTGCTCGAGGTGGGGGCTGCAGGCTCTCTGGCTGCACTCCGGAGCAGGATCAGAACATCAAGGCAGAGGGTGGGCTCTTTGCTAAAAGGATCAAAATGAAGGTGGTTTTCTGCCCAAGTGGGCAATGCAGCTTCACTGCTCTGCTGAGAGGCAGGGAAACAAGAGGGGAGGTGTCACCCTGCTTAAAGGGAGCCCCTATCCATCAGCACAGCCACCCTGTACAGGTCAGCAGGGCTGCTCAAACCACAGAGAAAGAGTTTCACAAAACGGAGCAAAATTCCTGTCCTGCCTGAGCAGGTGTAATGACAGAATGAAATCAGCTGCATCCCTCTCTGCAGGTAGGGGCCAGATTCTACCTCCATGTGCTCCCCCTTGGCTCCTTCTCATGCAGTTCAGTGGGAGCCCCTGCACCAATCCAAGGGGCAACTTGTCCCTAAAACAGTGAGGGACCAAGTCCCAGAGTTAGCAAGAATTTGGTCCTGACCAGTAATTAGAATTTGTTCTGTTGAATCAGGAATCTGCTCTGATTTCTATTTCATTTTCTGAGCTTAGAACAGCCTCTGTAGGCCAAACAGGAAAAATGCCATCAGCAGCTGTGTGGCTCTGATGAGTTACTGAAGCGATTTATGGGGTTTGCAAATTGCTCTGGAAGCAAGAGCGAGGTTTTTCTTTTCCTTTGTGAATCCAAGTCCTTGCCGCTCAGTTACTAGCCTGGAATTTAAAGATTCTGTCGTTCCAGTGCTTGCTTTTGAGGTATAATAAATGCAGTATTTAAAATAGAAAAAGATGTAGACGTTCTATAAACACAAACAATGCTTACATAATTAACTAATAAAAATAACCTGCATTCTAGCCTGCAAAAAATGTTATTAGTTTCAAAACAAAGCAGAGTTTTGTATGATAATTAGAAGCAGAGGATGCTCAAACATGAAAGTGGACATTTTTCTTGGGCTGAGGTTAGGGCCTCAGAACTGGTCTTAGTTTGGGAGGCAGTAAAATCTCCCTCTTGCCTGATGTAACAGACATATATAGGAGGTTTGGGACCTGAACCAGCTCCAAGCAGAGTGGAGAGGTATTTGGATGATTTCCCTTTTTCTGGACCAGGGTTTCCCCTTTTGGAATCCATAGACATGTGAGCCCAGCTTATCTGGGGCAGGACCCTGCTGACCAGGGAGGATGGCCCTTGGCTGACCTGGTTACCTCCCTGTAAAGTAGATGGCTACAGGCAGATGCGGGCATGTGATTCTGGGCTGAGTGAGTTGCTCCAGGAGCCAGGCAGTAAGCTGAGCCAGGCATGTGGACCCTCCCCACTTCAGCCTGCTGCAGGCACATACTCCCAGCCCACTTCAGGATCCAGGGATTTGCAGAGATGCATTCCCCTGCAGCTGCTCTAGGAGTGGTAGCCAAAGCCAGCCCACATGTTATTTCTGAGCAGGAGATGGAGTCGCTGGTGGGGGCACTGCTGGAAGCGCTTTGGTGAGGGAGCCAGGGCTTTTTTTATTCAGGGTTTATTACAGGTTTTGGACGCTGGGCCAAATTGCTGTGTTGTTTTCATGATATTTATCTCCATGTTCAGAGCAACCAAACCAACCAGACCAGGTGTGCGACAGCCCTGCTCCCTCCCCACCCAAGTAGATTTGGGCGCATGATTCCATCCAGCTATGCATCAGTATGGTCCAAGACAAAGTGCGAGATACCATCTCTTCTGGGTATTAAGCAATCGCACTGGTACCAGATATTGCTGCAGTTGCTTCTGAAATGAGGCTGAGAATAGTGGCTGTGCAATGCCGGGCTTCAAGTTCAAATCACTTGCTTCTTGGTCATCTCTTCTAGCCTGCTCAGCCTGGGGGAAGGGAACAGGGAAGGAGAGAGCCCGTCTCTCTGAATATCTAATCCGGGTGTTTATCGAGCACTCAGTAACTGTGGTGTCTGGTTCCTGTTCTGGAGCATCATGGGATAGGCTCTGGTGTCAGCTGTGCATGGAGCCCTCCTGGGTTGGAAGGATGGCAGAGGAGTAATGGGCAAGAACGGGGAATCCTTGAGGTCTCTTTCCCTTGTGCTGCAAGTTGGACACAGAGGAGTTTTGCAAACGTTACCTTCTCAAGGCCAAATATGTTTTTCTCACAGTAGCACATATGAATGCCAATGCTGACCAGGGCAGCGGGGATCCTGAGAATGCTGGGCAGTATTAGCTCAAGGAGTTTGCTAAATGTTGCTGTGTGAACAGATGCTTCTGTCCCATTGAGGAAGATGTGAGCCAGGCTTGGAAGGGGCCTGAGGAACAGATGTGCCTTGGCCACAAAGCACAACAGTGCTTGTAATGGCCACAGGAGCAATCAATTATTTATCTGGGTTTGACTCATTTTCTCTGGGCAGCATTTAAGCTGGGCCATGAGCTTACTCACTGCATCAAATATTAATGGCAGGTCTCCTGAGAGAGGGATTTTTTTTGTATGATGCTGCTGATTGGCCATGAAAGGGTCCGTTCTTACCTAAGAGCCAGGGCTAGGGAGCATTTCACCACAGCAATAAACCATCTCAAAGCTGCAGGAACATTAGTGCCATCTCCCATGGGATGATGCGTGAGCTATTAGGCCCAAAGACACAGGGCTGCTTGCTGGCAAGAAACACTCAGCTCTCTTCACAGGGGCTTTTGGAATTGGAGATTTCAAATGTTCTTCTGGAGCCAGCTTGAGCTGGGCCACCTTTCTGGCAGGAAGGATGTCTTGTGACTCTGAGAACGTTCCAGCACAAAACCCGGGCAGTATCAGTCCCAGTTAAAATGGGAGTCTTTGGGGCGAATTTCAAATGAGAAGCTACAACAGGGAGGAGAGCCTGTCCAAGTGTTCCCTGTCCGGCTCTGCTGATGTACCTCCACCCTGAGCTGCCGCATGCTCTGCGTTCAAACCCGTGTTCCTCACCCCTCCACCCCAGCTCTGCTCATGCACCAGCAGCCCGACCTGCAGCAGCTCCTGCTATGCCGAGTCCTGGTTCTTCTCGTCAGTGGAAATGGCCAAATTAGCCAGTAGTTTTGTCCTACAGACACATGAACATTGCAGCGAGGTGGACCTAGTTTATCTCCTGCAGGGATTTGAATCTGGGCTTTCCAGAGGCATGTACCTAAACCAATATACCTCTGGGCATGTATCAGTGTTCACACTCCATCCTCTCCACCCCACCCCTGACTTAGCAACAGCAACGTCTGCTTAGAAGGAACATCAGGATAGATGGGACAGGGACTCTGCCTGTTTCCCTCATCTCAGGGAGCTTCTCTTGTCTCCCAGAGTGTCCCATCCTCTATTATCCACTGGAAGTTTAGCCCTGAATCCTGACCAAATTAATGATGGTCTTGTACTTTCAAGTTACATTCTCACTGGTATGAGGTTGCATTTGGCCAGGGAGGTGCAGCTCTGGTGAAGGTTGGCTTGGAGTGTTGAAAAGTTGTGGTTTGACAGGCTGATACAAGGCAGGTTTCACCAAACAGAAGACAGATTGGGTTAGCTCAGTAACACCAATAGCGAAGGGTTTTCCTATAATCTCTCCTTTCTGATAACTCCTGTGTTGGGCAGATTTGTGCCTGCTGACACCCACTAGAACATCCTCCTCTCCCATCATTTCATCATAATTCTGCTACGTTTCCCCTATTGTCCACATGTCGGGGCGGCCAAGGCTCCATCCATAGTGTGATGTCACACCTAGTCACTCTGCCATGTGCTTCGCCACACAGACTGGGCAGATCTAAAGCTGGAGCTAGGGAACACTTCTGTCTGAAATGCTCATTCTGGAGCCACACCTGGCCTGCCAAACTGCAAAGAAAAGGTTGAAGTGAGGGGGAAATAGAAGACAGAGACAAAGGAGGGCCCAGAAATTGGGGCTGGGAGGTTAGGGTTTGAGCGACCAGCTTAGCTCAGGCCTGAGCCATTTTGTCCATTTTGAAGCCTGATAAATTTTTTTGCAAAGAATTCTGAAATGCTTGTCATTTTGTTATCGAAGCCTGTGCCAGACTCACCCTGCAGTTTCCCACACGTGCTGCCCCTGCCCACTGGAGAGAGGACTGCTGACCTGGAGGAGGGCTCCGTCTTCTTGCTGATTCAGCCCAGGGACTCTTTGCTGAGGCTCAGAAAGGGCCCAGATTGGGGCGGGGGTGGATTGGTTCTTGCAGACACTTGACCACAAGGACTGATTCCACAAACCCTGTGAACATGTTTTATTAACCTGAATAGCAGATCGCAGCCAGCACGAGAGTGGGCTATGTAACAAGCTGCTGTTGTTGCAACCAGTTCCCCTGGACAATCTTGCTGCTCTGTGATGTGTGTGTTAATCTGCGGGTATCTCTCTTGCCTTTTCAGTCAGTACCGAGGTGAGTCACGGCTGTGCGAAAGGTTGTGACCTGTGCTCTGAGTTCAACGGGTGCCTGAAATGTTCCCCCAAACTCTTCATACTGCTGGAGAGGAATGACATCCGACAGATCGGGATCTGCCTGCCATCCTGTCCACTGGGGTACTTTGGTGTTCGCAATCCAGACATGAACAAGTGCATCAGTAAGTGCCAGGGCCTGGGAGGTCCTCTCATCCAAGGCTTGCAGTGAGTTAGCCCTTGCCTGCCCCCAGGAGGTGGATAGGTGGTAATATCCCCATTATATGGATGGGGGAACTAAGGCAGAGAGAGGGAAAGTGACTTGCCCAGAGAATACCCACAGAAAGGATCCCTTTGTGACTTGCTGCTTGCAGCCCTGAGTAAGGCATGAGAGCAGAAGAGAGATTTATCCTGTTTTGCACCTGAGATGGAAATGTAATTCTCTCCCCCGCAGAGATGGCTGCGTTTCCACCCACAAACGCATAGTGGTTTATTTTAAACAGATTAAGAAGCAGCAGCATGCACCATAAGCTTTCCCAGTGCCACCTAATGGCTCCTGCCAAGCCAGGGTCAGTGGAAGTAGTGAAGTGAGTTTACCTAAGGTTGGAAAGAGCACACACAGACTGTCCTACAGAGAGAGATAAATCGGTGGACATTGACGTAACGATGGCCTGAAAAGCCTGTCCGGAATCTGTTAGCTTGGACATCAGCCCCTCCTTTCAGCTTTTGACTTGCGTTTTGGTTTCTTTGTCTTTGGCCAGGATCCCCAGGGACCTAGACTAGGAGCTGACTGCTGTCATTCTTGTTAGGAACAGGAAATTGTACAAATTAGGTGGGAAGTGCAGAAATGTGGCTTGGAGCTACTGCAAAAGAGTGTAAATTGGTGCAACTCTGCTCAAGTCAATGGAGCTACACCCAGTTACACCAACTGAGCGTCTGACCCAATGCATGTTGGGAACCACTGAGAGCCTCAGGCAGTGACAGACAAAATGTCCTCACGGGCCCATCAGCCAGGGGAAGGTTGCTATCATGGGTCTTTATAAGATGGGCATGGGGCAGGCTGAGGCCGGAGGTGAACTGTCAAACACAAAGAATTAGACACTTCTTGTTTTGTGATTGGTCTGGCTTATCCACCAGGTCAAAGTGATGCTAACATACTGGTGTCATAGCTGTCCTCGCAAGGTAACCCAGGTATAGCTGCAGGCGTGGGTACCCGCCTGGATTTGGGTCTTGTGGTGGGCATGCTCTTACTTCCAGGATCTTGTGTGATATCTGGGGAACCAGTGCCCCAGATGCCACCTCTTCCTTCGTCTGCCCATCTGTAATGAATTGGGTCTTTGGCCTGGGTCTGTCTGTCTTCCATTGCAAGGGGCTGGGCCAACAGAAACACCAGTGAGTGAATTGGACCTACGAACAATCCTAGGGTCATTTCATTAGCAGCTTTATAGAACCTGGCACCACACCCTGCTTGTGTAGCCCATGCTGCAGCTGCTTAAGGAGTGATCGAAACTGGACTCAGCTCCATGTGTTCTTCCATTTTGGCTGATTGTCAAACTGAACATGAGCCCAACCTGATTATGTGATAACTTCAGCAGAGCGGCTCTATCTTGCAAGAGTGGCAGTGGCAGAAGGAAACCAGTTTCCTTCTTGGTAGCACAACCAGGCCTGGCAGAATGCTCAGAGACATAAACTGGCTGTCTGCAGATTCCATGGGGCCAGGAGGGCTTTCCAGTAGGGTATCTAGACCTCCCCTTTGCATAGCTCCACTCTTCCGTTTCGCTCTCTAGTGGATAGTGCCCAGTCTCCGCCTTGAAATGTAACTTGACTGCAATACACACTTTCTGCTTTCTGTACATAAAGGCCACAGAAGCCTGCCGGGAGTTGCTTTTCAATCATATCCATGGATCTGCTGATTTTGGCCCTGGGGGTAGAATTCAAACTATGTGGCTGTTTTTTTCCTTTTTCCTCCCCAGAATGCAAAATTGAGAACTGTGAGGCCTGTTTCAGCCGAAACTTTTGCACAAAATGTAAGGAAGATTTGTACTTGCACAAAGGGAGATGTTATTCCACCTGCCCAGAAGGCTACTCTGCTGCCAATGGCACTATGGAGTGCAGCAGTCCTGGTAAGTGGCATTAAAGCTGTTATAGCGATTGATTTGTCTGCCAGGTCTTGCAACATTCTGCAGGCTCAGCTTGTGCTACCTGTCTGTATGCAACAGCGCATTAATACTTGCCTACTTTCGCTGCTGCTCCTCCATCACACCTGCTGTATTTCAGTGACGTCCCAGTAGCAGCAGTGACATGCTAGGATGCCAGAGTGGGCAGTCCAGCAAGTATATACTCTGCCTGTATGTGAATGTTGCAATTAGCAGCTCAGCAGGTGCATTCTAGATGACCTGGAGGTACCTGAAGGGTTCGGCAAGAGCCAAGAAATTCCAGCTGACATTGTTGAAAAGCTTTTCTCTTTCCTATGAGAACATCCCAGTAAATCTGGGAGCGCTATAGTCTTTCCTCCAGTCCCAGGAAACACAGAGTGTACATGTGACCTTTCCTGCCTGGAGACAGATTTTCCCTGTAAGACCTGCACCTGAACCCCCCTGCCCGCATCCCTGCTGTGCTGTGCAAAGCCAGGCAAACAGGAATCTGCATCTTCATTTGTTCTTCAGTGGTTGCATATTTGCATCTGCAAAAAAAACCAAAAACAACAACAAACAGTCAGGGGCTTAACTCTGCAGGAAGCTCCCCGCCCTCGGCAATTTAATATTTAGTTGCAAAATGCGTGATCAGTTTTCTGTGTCAGTTGCTTTAAAGCATAGTTGTGGTTTGGAAGATGTCAATAAACCCTGCAGGGCTAGGGTTAGCTGCAGCAGCATTCTAATGAGTGAAAGTACAGCCAGATACTCAACCCTCTGGAGGAGCGCAAACCTTCGGGGATCCTACAGCACACTGTCCTGCTTCATTGTTTGTTCGTTGCTTCTCTGAAAACACCTGCTGCTGAGACTCACGACCTAAATGGTGGGCTCAAGGATATAACAGCCTCAGGAGGGGGCAGGGGGAGCACACCTCTGACCTGCTAAAGGCCCAGATGTGGGGTGCAGTGGGTGACAAAGACCCCAAATGAGCACACACAAAAATTATCTGTGCAGGAAACTTAAACTGTGGCAGGCTCCCTTCCCTTCGTGCAAATGGCTCCTCAGTTTCGCCAGTCTTTGTTCATAAAGTAAATAATTTTCTGCAGTGAAAATGAGGGAGCACCGTGCTTGTGTGCAATGCAGGGACCTTGGGGGCCAAGTGGGGTAGGTCCCTCAAAATGAGGGACGTTCGGGAGGTGTGTGGGGTGCGGCAGAATGCAGGCCAGAGCCATGGGGCTATTTGGGTTAGGCAAACATCCAAAGGTGCAGGTGCGGCCGTTGTCGGCACCCAGCTTCATGAGGGCGAGGTCCGTAGTGACCCACGTCTGGGGTTGCCGAAAGGGAAAGGCCACTTGAGTCTAGGAGACGAGCGAGTATAAAAGCAGGAAGGGACGGTGGTGACTTGTTCGAGGAGAGGCAGATGTGATGCGCTCCGAGGGTCCATTCCCCTGCTGGGCTGGGGAGCAGAGAACTGGCCTTGGAGAGCTGTCCCCAAGGGGGTGATGCCCTGAGCTGTCTGGCTGAGGCCAGGTGCAGGCAGAGCCTTCTCCTCAGGCGCTGACTTGTTACACGGTCCCTGCCCTTGATTGCCACAACCCGTTGCGGTGCAGCTCGGAACTGGCGTTTGGACCCCAAGCGTCTTGCAACAGGCCCGGAAAATTCCCTTCCCAAGAGATTTTTCCACATTGTTTAAGTGTCTGAATAATGCCGGAGGCTCCACCCTAGAGCTCTGGCTGGTCTGGGATGTGGGGAAGGATTGCACCTCGCCGGAGGCAGCTCTGGGGGAGACAGACATCTGTCTGGGATGGTGGGCGGCACGAGGGAGGGGAAGGACTCTCAGGATGTGTCGGGGGCACTGGGGAAAGTAGTTTCCTCCTGACTCTCTTGCTGTCTGGCAGCACAATGTGAACTGAGCGAGTGGGGCCCCTGGGGTCCGTGCACCAAGAAAAGGAAGCTGTGTGGCTTCAAGAAAGGCAATGAAGAGCGATCGCGGAAGGTTCTGCAGGCTCCATCTGGAGATGTGTCCGTGTGTCCTGCCACCACAGAGCTCCGGAGATGCACCGTGCAGAAGAACCAGTGCCCTGAAGGTAAGCTGATGCCAGGGCATTGCACCCTCTCCCTCTGGGGACACGTTCTGTTCGCTTGGCATCAACATTTAGTTTCACTGCAGGATGTAACAAACAAGGCCCTGTCAGGAGCTTGACAAGGGCAGTCGAGACCAGGCTCAGAGCAGGAGAAAACCTGGGGCTGGGAGTAGCAGGAGAGTTCGTAGTCAGGTTCCAGACTGGGGTTGATACCGAGGGTCAGAATCCGGTTTCAGACTCTGAGTCCAAAGGCGAAGTCCAAATCAAGCTGAGGGCAAGGCCAGGCACTCAGAAGCCAGGGGGAGGAATTGTGCTGGCAGCTACCTGAGATCCATGCTGTTGCCTGGACTTCCTGGAATGCTCCTTGGGTTTGTATAGGGCGGGGAGCCAATCAGGAACTGTCAGGCTGCCCCATGTCAGACCCCTTGAGGAGGGACTTCCCCGGGTCTGTGTCCTCAGTGAGTCATGGGCAGTGGAGTGCAGACTGGGTGGCAGCCTGGAGATGCCCCACTGCCTGGCAGCTCTGTAGGTCCGGGGTTGAGACCTGCTGGGCCTTCCAGCCCCCAGATAGGCCCTGCTTTGTGCTGCACCTCCACAGGACAGACACGTCCGTGCTGCCTGACCCTCCTTGCCACAGCCCGAACCAACAGATGTGAGCAGCTGTGCTGCGTTTCATGCAGTGTCATGAGGCACTGAGCGTCTTGCCTTGCTCTTTATAGTGTGTGTCCAATTTGCCTTTCATAGGAACGCAGCCCTGCCAAAAGCCTTTCGGGGTCGGTGTGCAACACAACAACTAGAAAGACCACCTGGTTGCAAAAACAGAATGAGCCACTGAGCAATTCGTTTTTAATAGGATCCAGCTCAAAAAGCCATCCCTGGACACAGCTTGCCATGTTTGCTGTGTGTTGGCATTCTTATTCCATTAGCTTCTTCTCTGGAGCTAGAAAACATGCCAGGACAGACCAGCAAAGGGCTGGAGCTCATAGCCAACTTACAGTGCAATGGTTGGGGTATTCGTCCTCTCTAGTCCCCACTGCAGAATGCTGTGTTCCCTTTGCTGTTCCCAGTGGATTCCTTTGCTCTGAACATGAAGCTATCTCCCTCCCATCAATGAAAAGTACTGTATACAGTCACTGGACTTGTGAACTCATGGAGGCTGGCGGCTTGTTCATTCCCTTCCTGACTGCATTAGGACTACACTTGTGCTGGCTGCTTTGGGGAGTCCAGTTCTGGATAGTGCCTAACCGTGCAGGCAGAAGACAATAAGGAGCAGAGGGGAAAAGGCAGGCGTTGAGTTTAGTGGCTCTCAAATGCACAAAGTGAATTTTCCAATCATGCCAAGGAGTCTGGCCTGTAACACCAGGAAATGCCGGCTCTGCATGCCCTGCCAGGGATGGAAAATGACAAAACCAAATTCGAATTTCAGTCATCTTACCCCTTCTGTCAATACAAATAATACTGAGCTCATGGAAGTGCACTTCAACCACCCTAACTCCTCAGAGAGCAGGAGAAACACAGGCCTGCAGAGTGCCCGCTGGCCACGAGGCAGCGGCAGCGCTCACTAGCCACTGGGGCCAGCGTGCCCGCTGGTCACGAGGCAGCGGCAGCGCTCACTAGCCACTGGGGCCAGCGTGCCCGCTGGTCACGAGGCAGTGGCAGTGCTCAGCTCTGTGATCAGCCAGCATTCCATTCAGTAGTCTCATTTTTGCTCCTTTGCTTGGTTTCAGGAAAAAGGAAGAGAAAGGAAGAGCAAGAAAAGCGAGATAACACGAATGGAAACAGAAACCAGAAAGACACCAAAGATACCAAATCTGGCACCAAGAAAAGGAAAGGCCAGCAGAGAGGGACTGTGGTCCCCATGACTCCTGCTAACCCTGCTCAATAGCTGCCCCTTTACAGTCACACAATGGCAAGAGTTCATTGCTGCTATGTATATGAAAGCTTTATTGAACCGGAGCACTGCTGCACAACATACGCAATCAGAAAGATAGATGGACAGACACAGAAACTACACACACACATACAGACTGACAGAGACCACACACATACGCAACATAGACTGCAAAACGCAAACTTCAAAGAAGAGGAGTAAGAAAATATAAGAGATGAAGCTTAAATGCCAAGGACTTTACAGTGGGAAGCTGGGGAGAAAGTGTGAACCAGAGAGGAGGGCAGTGATGCAGATATTCCTGAGTAAATGTCTCAAATAGAAGTCAGCCATGTAAACCCCAGCATAATGCAGCTTCAGCCAGAGACTAGAACTGATTTGCTACTATTTCAAATCAAAGGATCTGGAATCACGCAAAGGCAGTGGCCTGTTTCTATTCCCCCTTCCTTTATTTTGTGTTTTAAGCTGTAAGAGAATATATGTTAAACCTTTGTGAGAAGAGATCAGAGATGTCTGCCCTGAAATGGCTTCAAAAATTTATTTCAAATTAAAAAAAAAATCCAACAAAATGACAACTAAATTTCCAAGCGTGTGGTTCATGGCTCAGCCCCTGTGAAGGCTGGTGACCCGTGGGGCAGGGCCTCGCTTGCAGAAGGAAAACTCATAAGAGCTTTCAGAAAATCTCAGAAAATGTTGCCAGCTGCATCCTAGCCACAAATCAGTCGTCATTCACTTTCACAATCCCTGTCTGTGTTCAGTAAGCCCTATCGGGAATTTCCCATCATGCAGCAAGTTGAGAAAATTAGAGGTTACAGCAAACCACCAGTTGTTTGACACTGCGATTCTGACGACAGTCGCAGCTGAAAGGATTCTGTGCTGAACTGAGGAAGGTGCTGGTTCCTTTGTTCAGACTCCTCCCAAACCTAATAGAGAAAGTGCACTTCAGTCTCTGCAGGGAGAAAAGGGCGCAGAACCTTTACATCCATTAGAAAACCATTCATCTGCATGTCACCAGTTGGACTGGCTTAGAATTAGCACCAGCACTCTCTAGGTCTCCCCACTTTTTAGCAAAGATTTAATCCCCCGTGTGAAATTTGCCACTGTGCAGCACAAGGCCTGTGGCCCACAGGGCTTCCAAGAGGCTGAAGCAGCACACACTTTGTGCAGCCTCTGTCTACAGGGTGAATTTTACCCAAAGCACTGTACTCAGTCTTATCCAGTGGTGCAAGCAGGGAGGTCCGATCTGGTACACAGTACCAGTAAGCTATTTATAGCCGGTCCGTCATACTGGAAAGACAGGAGGAGCAGAACGGCGGCCCCACACCGGCAGCTCCTCTGGTGCGCCTGTACCATCCCCAGCCCTTCCATGCAGCTGTGTCTAGCGCAAGGGTCAGCAAGCTTTCAGAAGTGGTGCCTTCATTTATTCACTCTGATTTCACGTGCCAGTAATACATTTTAACATTTTGAGAAGGTCTCTTTTTATAAGTCTATAATACATAACTAAACTATTGTTGTATGTAAAGAAAATAAGGTTTTTTAAATGTTTAAGAAGCTTCATTTAAAATTAAATTAAAATGCAGAGCCCCCCGGACCGGTGGCCAGGACCCAGGCAGTGTTAGTGCCACTGAAAATCAGCTTGTGTGCCGCCTTCGGCACCCGCGCCATAGGTTGCCTACCCCTGCTCTAGCGTCTCCTGTCGGGTCTGTAGGCAGCCCCGCTGAAGGACAGGGCTGGGGGTGGTACAGCCACGTTGGAGGAGCTGCCGATGTGGGGCCGCCTCACGTTCTGCTCCATTCAGCCCTGCAGTTCCGGAGAGCCCTGCGGTTCAGAAGTCTTTGGCGCAGCAGGAGGAGGACACAGCGCCCTCAGGTAACGTGGGATGAAGCATGGGGAGGGGAAGAGGAGAGCACGGGACTCCAGGCTGGGGACAGGGGGTGGTCATGTGAGGAGTCACATGGGGAGGTGACATGCCCCCCCTTTAGCTGGTGCAGCATACCAGTAAGAAATGAATTCTACCTGCCCCACAGGTCTTATCCTTCAAAGTATGCGTCCCTTGGTGTAGATATTTGCAGACCCTTCTTCATCCCTTTAAGATCCAGCCCAAATCACTGCTCCTGAGGGATGGGCCCAGGCGAGATGCCCTGCCCCACAGGCCAGTATCCTGGGCAAACTGCCCACCCTCCCAGGGGTGTCAGGGGCAAGTTGTCCTGCCCCCAGGGGGGATCAGAGTGAGCTGACCTGCCACCCCGCTGATCCCTAGCACTCAGCAGGGTTTTGGTTATTACCCTTGTTGTTCCTGCTCTGCTTCCTGGCTGTGGCAGAGTGCGAAAGCAACCAGTGCTTCCCAGAGGTACATGCACTGGGGGAGAGCTGCCCCCGACACGTAATGTGCTGATGCCTTCTGAGGTCACGCGTGGCCTCCTGACGTGACTGGCTGTATCTCCTTACAAGTCCGCCCTGGCGGCTAGCTGGGAAGAGCACGCGTTGTATTTCGGAAGCACAAGTCCATGCAGCTGCAATTCTAGGAAAAGCTACTGGAATTCTCTCTTTGGCCCACCTGCTCTAGTGCAGTTTTCGCAGGGTTCAGAATGTGGGAGCCGCATAGCTGTCCCAGTTCCAGAACTGCACCAAGCTCTCTGTGCCTGTCGTGCTGACAGCAAGGCCTTTGGGCCCATCATCCACTTTGTATTTAAGTGAAGAAGCAGCCATTATATCTTTTCAAGGGGATTCCATTTCAGCACAATGATAAATGAGCAGCATGCCAGGCAGAGAGCGCAGAGGGTCTCAAAACTTGCCTTTTCAACTGTTTATAGATCATGTTTAGATGAATTCTGGAAGAGAGCTCCCCAGTTGAAAGACTGGGTCTCACTTTATTTTCTGTTATCAGCAAGCTGTGAGATAAGTAGCCTGTTTGTATTGTGGCTTTGTACCTAACATGGACCTTTTCCCCTCCAGCTGCTCATCAGCAATATCCAGTAACCCTTTCGGGAGTCTCACTTTGCTAATTTCCACCTCCATCCCCAGGGCCCCAATCCACTCCTCAGCAAGGAGTGAAGAGCAGAGAGAGAGGGCATGAACGATTCATGATAATTTATTCCTGGCTGTTACCACTCAGGATTCCCTACAGTACAGAATATCCAATATTAGCCTCCATATTTAAAAACTAAACTGCACATCAAGATAACTGCATGTGGTGCTGCAGCATCTTTGATTTGCTGTTGTTGTCATGTTTGTTTGTCAGTTACTTGTTATTTCAGAGGAGGCTACAAAGCCTAGGCAACACTTCAGTTTCATCTCAGCCCTGACAGCTTAAGTGTGCATAGCCCTTGTGCGAACCCTGTGTCAGGGAGGATTTTCACTCCAAATCTGTTAACTTGCAGTGGGGCCCTCGGGCATTAGCGAGGGCTGTTGACAAAGGTTTCCAGTCCTCTCTGCTGGGTTGTTTTGGAAATGGCTGCTTTTCCTGTCAAAGCAATACATTCCATAGAGGTGTCTGACCCTCAAAACTTTCTACACAAATGTCACTCAGATCTTTCTGCTCCACAGCTAGTGCAGGGAGGGGTCACCCATTAGTGCCAGGTGTGTCTAGGCTGTCTCATCACCTGAGGTTTGGTTTGGATCCACTTAGAGCTAGTCGAAATTCTTCAATGGGTTTTTTTTTAAAACTGAAAATTTTGCAAAACAATTTCATTTTGTGACATTTTGGGGTGTTTTTTTTAGTTTTTTTCCTCTCTCTCCCTGTTTCAGCAACAAAATGGAAAAACACAAAACAAAAACATTTAGTTTTGAAATTTTTCAGTAAAAAAATGTGATTTTCCTTTAAATCTATTCTTTTAGAAAACTTTGACCGGACATTTTTTTTCTGAAATTTTTTGAAAATGTTCATGATTCCCCCACTCTGCCCCCGTGTTTTGCATGTTCATTGACATCCCTAGAGAGCTGGTTTGTGTTTGGGGATTTAAAAGTATTTTGCCTTTAGCCAACATGTTTCCAAGAAGAGGCGCCTAGGCTCAAAAGCCTGGGGAATGCTTGGGGGTGCGACTGGTCCCAATTTGGGAATTTTTTAGGAGGGCTTCATTCATCTCAGTTCAATTGCATGTTAATGCTCTCTCAGTGGTGCTGGAACCATTTGTATAGTGGCTTTTATGGAATTGGAAGAGTGTTCTGTGCTATTCACACAGATAGAGAAAGAGAGAGAGAGAGAGGGAGAGATTGATCGATTCATGGACATTGTTGAAAGCTCCTTTGGACAGAGATGTCTTTGTTTAAATTAGTGAGACAAAAATACTTTTACCCACATCAAGTCAATGGCAGATTTCTTTTCAAAATCTGCATGCATAGCTTCCAGATAGTTTGCTTAGCATTTGGATCATTTTTCCCAGTTCTGATGGAACTAGAGCAGTGGAGAAGGAACAAAATATCACCACTCTACAACTCTCAGTTTTGAAATTGTTTAATTTCTAGCTCATTTGCTGAGATTTCGACGCTGAGACAGACCCATCTCATCAAACACAGACTGGTTGTAAGTATTATGCTTGCACCCTCCATGTTTAATATAAATCCAGATTTTCACCTGCCACAGTTTGGTTTAAAATGTGCACACACACAATTCTCAAATAATAATTTACTAACCTTCTAATCCCATCGAAATGGAGGGAATGTATACATGTTTTAGTTCATATTTACATTCAAATGATTTTTCACTCCGAAGTAGTCCTGGCTTTGATGAAAGGAAGGATATTCGGATGGTGGCCTCAGTGCTCTTTGATGCTATTATTTGGGTTACATTGTTGAAGGAAAGCTGAGAGGAGATTTGGCTGATATTGACAGATTTTATTAAATCAATGGACCTCACAGAAAGGGAAGGTAAAGCTGAACATTATTTTTTTTAAATCTCCATTTAAATGACAGAAATCCCAACTTTATACAACCAGTCATCCCAAATAAATCATTCTGATGGTATTTATATAGAGGATAATATACTGTACCCGGCTGAATACCACACTACAGTTCAGGCAGAACAGTCTGCCAGCACTCCACTGGTGTCTGAAGAGCAGCAGAGCCCTGCTGAGAACAAATAGTGGTCTGGGTGTTGTAGGTAGATTATATAGTATTATTTACAACCAGTGCAATGCAGCCTGGCTAGATTCTTGTGTGTCATCCATCTTGCACATGGACAGATTCTATGCAAAATCACCGGACACGGACTGCTAGAAGATAAAATGCAGCACATGAGATGCACAGCTTTCTGGAGAATAAATCACATTGTATGCCTAATAAATTCAGATCACAAAATCTTCCTGTCTTACTTTATTTTCAGAGAGAATATTTATGTTTATATTCCAGATTCCTAATAAATACTTTATGCATATAACAGAGATCATTGGCCTGATTCACAACGCTGCCATAACTCCATGGCCTTCAACAGAATGACACAGTGGTCAGTCAGGCTATATAAATCTAAGAGAACTGCATGGGGTTGAGCACCCTGGTCTCAGAGGACTCAATCCTGCAGGGTATTGAGCACCCACAGGTGCCATTAAAGTCAATCACTGCTCATTTCCTTCATTCTCCCTGTTTTCTTACCATCACCTCCTTTTTTGCTCTCTTCTTCCTCCTGCTCTCTTTTCTTTGTTGATTTGAGTTGCAGCTGTGGGAAGAATAAATCAAAGGCAATGAGATCTGGGGTCTGTTAAGAAAGCCCTGTCTCCCTGCACAAGCTTCACCCTAGAGGATGACAGCTTCATCAGTGGGACAGCGTCATCAGGAGACGTTGTGGTGAAGTATCTGAGAATTCTTGTGCCGCCTTGGAGGACCTTGAAGACTAATACTGAAACGTAAATCTGCCCTGGTATTCTGTGGGGACCAGTGCAGTGAATGGAGTCTCTGGGCTGGTGTTGCCTTTATCCTAGCACCATTAAACTAACAGCAAATACAGTAGCTCCACACCACTCTGAAAAAGTGCTCTGAATAGATTCAAGTCTCAGAAAGAGACTTTCTCCTTGATTTGCTCCTTGATCATTGAAAACCTTGAAGAAAGATGGAGGTGATCTATTGCAGACGATGCTTGCCAGAAAGAATGAAAACTCCAGTTCCTAACACTATGGAAAGAATAACTTAACCAACCTCTTAGAACATCATAAAATCATAGAAATGTAGGGCTGGAAGGAACCTCGAGAAGTCACCAAGTCAGCCCCCTGTGCTCAGGCAGGACCAAGTAACCCTAGACCATCCCTTATAAACTGTCCAACCTGTACCTAAAAAACCGCCAATGTTGGGGATTCTATAGTCTCTCTTGGAAGCTTATTCCAGTGCGTTACTACCCTCACAGTTAAAAAGTTATTTCTAATAGCTAACCAAAATTTCCTTGCAGCTGATTAAACCATTTCTTCTTGTCCTATTTTCAGTGGACATGAAGAACAATTGATCACTGTCCTTTTTATAACAGCCCTAACAAATTTGAAGACTGTTACCAGGTTCCCGCTCAGTCTTCTTGTTTCAAGAATAAACATGCCCATTTTTTAACCTTTCCTCATAGGTCAGTTTTTCTAAATCTTTTATCTTTTTTGTTATTTCCCTCTGGACTCTCTCCAATTTGTCTACGTTTCCTAAAGTGTGGCACCCAGAACTGAACCCAATACAGCAGCTCAGGCCTCACCAGTGCTGAGTAAAGCAGGACAATTACCTCCTCTGTCTTACATACGACATGCCTGTTAATACATACCAGAATGATATTAGACTTTTTTGCAACTGCATCACATTTTGACTCATATTCAATTTTCGATCCACCATAACACCCAGGGCTTTTTCTTCTGAAGTATTGGCAACCCCTGTCAGCTTGGAGTCATCTGCAAATATTATCAGCATATTCTCCATTCCATTTTCCAAGTCATTCATGAAAATATTGAATAGTACCAGACCCAGAACTGACCACTGTGGAACCCCACTAGCTAAGCCTACCCAGTTTGACAGTGCACCATGGATAACTACTCTTTGAGTACGGTCTTTCAACCAGTTGTGCACCCACCTTATAGTAATGTAGCCCAGCCCAGGTCTCTAGTTTGAATGGCATGTGGGACTGTGTCAAAAAACCTTACTAAAATCAAGATAAATCATGTCTATTTCTTCTCTCCATCCATTAGTCCAGTAAAGAAGGAAAATAGGTCGGTTTGGCATGATTTGTTCTTGACATATCCATGCTGGCTCTTCCCTACAGTTCTGTTCTCCATTAGGTGCTTACAAACGGATGCTTTAATAATTTGTTCCAGTATCTTTCTCGGTACCAAAGTTAGGCTAATTGATCTATAACTCCCCAGGTCCTCTTTGTTCCCTTTTTTAAAAACAAGTACTATATTTGCCTTTCTCCAGTCCTCTGAAACCTCGCCTGTCCTCCACGAGTTCTCAGAGATCATTGCTAATGGTTCCAAAATTGCTTCAGCTACTTTCTTATGTGCCTTAGGATGAATTTCATCAGGCCCTGCCATCCTGAATCCAACTTATCTAAATATTCTTTAACATGTTCCTTCCCTATTTTGGCTTGCATTCCTTCCCCCATGTTGTTAATATTAATTGTGTTGAGTATCTGGTCACCATTAATCTCCGGTCATGTCACCCACTGTGCTCCCCACTTCCAGGGGACCAGCAGTCCACTGTTCTGCCACTTCCCTTAGTGGCTACTACAGAAAATTGTCTGGCCATTTCCTCATGGCCCCAGAATCCTCTTTGCCCTTGCGTCAGGGCCTCTGCAAACCCCAGCAGCCAGCAAGGAGCTGTCACTCACTCCCCTGGTCCCTGCTAACAGTACTGCTCCATCCAGAGTGCTGGCACTTCTCTCAGCTTTCCAGAGACACAGATCTTCCTCCCTGGACTCCCAGCAAAGAACTCCCCTCCTCTGCTCTGCAGCTCCCTTTTTATACGGGAATGCTTGACCCTGATTGGCTCCTCCCTTCAGCCCTTCTCTGATTGCCTCCTACACAGCCTACCTAGGGTTCTATTAATCTCTTAGAGCCCAGTGTGGGGCAGGTGCCCGATCACACTGATATTCTTGTTCCTAAATGTATGCATTTATATTTAGCTGTATTAAAATGCATACTGTTCGCTTGCACCCAGCTTACCAAGCAATCCAGATCACTCTGAATCAGTTACCTGTCCTCTTCATTATTTACCACTCCCCTAATTTCTGTGTCATCTGCAAATTTTATTAGTGATTATTTTATTATTTCTTCCAGATCATTGATAAAAATATTAAATAGTGTAGGGTCAAGAACCGACCCCTGTGGAGGATCCCTCTGGAAATAGACCAGCTTGATGACAATTCTCCATTTATAGTTACAATTTGAGACCTATCAGTTAGCCAGTTTAGAATCCATTTAATGTGACCCAGGTTAACTTTACGTCGTTCTAATTTTTTAATCAAAATGTTGTGCCGTACCAAGTCAAACACCTTACAGAAGTCTACATTTATGAAATCAACAATTGTGCCTTTATCAACCAAATGTGTAATCTCATAAAAAAATGACATTGGCTTGACAGGATCTATTTTCCAAAACCCATGGTGATTTGCATTAATGACATTAACTCTTTTAATTCTTTATTAATCAAGTCCCATATCAACTGCTCCATTATGTTGCCCGGGATCAATATCAAGTTGAGGGGCCTATAATTAACCAGGTCTCCCATTTACCCTTTTTAAAAATTGGCACAACATTAGCTTTCTTCCAACCTTCTGGAACCTCCCCAATGCTCCAAGACTTATCAAAAATCAATGTTAATGGTCCAGTGTGCTCCTCAGCCAGATTTTTAAAATTCTTGGATGCAAGTTATCTGGATCTGCTGATTTAAAAATGTCTAAAGGTGTTTAAAGATGTTGCATTTTGAAGATGAAAGAAGGAACACACATTAATGTCAATAAACTCCCTGTATTTCACCCTTTCTGCTCAATGGAAGCATAAATGTGTGCAGCCCACTCAGTACATCTGGATTTGAACGACAGGACTTCCCATTCTCAAGCCTGGGGAGATCAGCCTTGTGGCCTTTGTGCCAACTCCTTTGAAAGGCAGAAATTCCCCCAACAAACCAATCCAGATGCCCTCAGGATCCAGCAGGCATTTATAACAGGAGTTCTCCATCACATACGCTACATTTATGAAACTCACTTTTTCTATTCTTTCAAAGAAACAAACATTAATTTTCTGGAAGCAGTCCAAGATTTTAGTTAACAATAAAAAGAGTGTTTTCGTAACGAAAAGGGAGGGAAAGGGGGGGAAAGGAAGGCAAGTATTACTCAACTATTTAGTCTAAGAGTTTGAAAATCAAAAGGATCATTTGACAGATTGATATCAACTCTAATAGAAAACACACCAGTCCTGGGAAAACTCTTCGGCATAAGCCTTAAGTCTGATAGCTTAAACAATTATCCACAATTTGGAATCAATTTTTTTAATTCCCACATCAGTGTGTGTTTTGTAAATGCTTAAGGCACAGTTAATTCCACTAAGAGAAAACCAGAAATTCTAGGCTTATCCAAAACAGACTGAAAATTAGAGGCTATTAACATCATCTTACAAATCACTTTTGAGCACTTCAAAAATTAAAAGTACCTCAGACCACAGGATCAAAAAGCAAAATGCTGCAAGTCATAAAAAAACCAAACAGCCTCATTTTTAAGTGCCTTAGCAGAAATTCTAAAACCAATAAAGTACATTTCCCACTCCAGTGCTAACGAGAAGTATTTGAAAATGAGGAGCCAGACCCTCAGCTAGGGCTGGATCCTGGAAAGGGTAGTTTCTCTGAGGCAGTAGGTGAGGATCTTGTCCAATGTCTATTCAAATCTGGCAGTGACATGACTATATACATATACAGGGATGTTATATACACAATTCACCCCAACTTGTTTTCTTGCATTTGTTTGCAATGTCCATGCAATTCTTAACATGACTGCTTAAAACATGCTTCAGTCTTATCAATTCTGTTTTTAAAAATCATTGCCAACAACCCCACACTAACAAGCCAGTGAACCCATGAGCATCACTGCTATCACAAGGTGGGGCCACCATGACCAACCCTACAATACCAACCCAGTGCATCCATGGGCATCCCTGCAACAACAAAATGGTGCCTCTATGCCCAATGCTACCATAATAAACCAGCATCCAGTCTGCATGGAGACATTTCAGGATGCAATAGATTTCACTCGGAGACTAAGGATTCTTATTATTTTTCTGTGGGTAAAACAAAATTTGAAAAACAATGAAAATTCCATTGTCAGTGTCCTTGCAAATACAGCTCTCCATTCCTCTTGGATGACTGTGGCACCCTCTTTTTAGGCCAGGGAAGGACTGCCCTGCTTAGCCTATCCAGTAGGTAAAGTATTGCCTCTAGCCCTGCTGTGGGGAGGTCACTCCCTGAATGGCTTTCTGTGAGGGATATGGTTGCCAAATGTCCTGGATTGGCCAGGAGTCTACCAGAATCGGCATCAATCTTCTGGTGGTTACTGAAATCAATCTGGGAGATTTTAAGAGGTGGCTAAAAGTCCGGTCAAAGGTGCAGTGGGGCTAAGGCAGGCTCCCTACCTGCTCTGACTCTGCGCAGCTCCCAGAAGCAACCGGCATGTTTGGCTAGGCACAGGGGCAGCCACGGGATCTCTGTGTACTGCCCCTGACCCGAGCACCAGCTCCACAGCTCCAGTTGCCTGGGACCTAACGGGAGCTGCAGGGGTGGTGCTTGTAGGCAGGGGCAGCACGCAGAGCTGCCTGGCTGCCCCTAAGCCTAGGAGCCAAACATGCTGGTTGTTTCTGGGAGCCGCATGAGGTAAGCGCCTCTCACCCTCTCCCGCACCCCAGCCCTGAGCCCCCTCCAGCACCCAAACCCCCTCTCAGAGCCCACATGCCCTCGTGCACCCCAACCACCTGCCCCAGCCCAGAGCCCCCTCCAATACTCTGAACCCCTCGGTCCCACCCCACAGCTCAGAACCCATACCCCCTCCCACACCCCAATCCCCTGCCCCAGCCTGGTGAAAGTGAGTGAAGTTGGGGAGACCGAATGACAAAGGGAGAGGGGATGGAGTGAGCAGGGTGGGGCCTCGGAGAAGGGTCAGGACAGGGGTGTGGCCTCAGGGAAGGGGTGGGAAGTGGGGGGCAGGGGTGTTTGGGTTTGTGTGATTAGAAAGTTGGCAACCCTAGTGGGGGAGTAGCTTCATGGGCTTTCCTTTCCTTTTGCAAAGAGAACTATAAACCAGTATACAGTCCTATCCTGAAGTCACTACTCAAGCACCATTTCCATAACCTTCAATGAGCGTTTTTGCCTAAGCAAGGACTGAGTGTGGAACAGGGGACAGGGCCCTGTTAAATGGTAATGGTCCCAAAATGGAGCAATCCTTTTCTGCAACAGAAATCTTGTATAGTCAAGTATTTTCACAAATAAATTCCATCATATAGTGACTCCATCTCCCTTTGAAGTGATTTCACATCCGGAACATCACATGGCTACTCCAAAGAAGAAAGTGCAAAATCAGGGTAACAAATTAGGAGCCAGTGCTCATTTTACAGTACAGGAAATGTGTGTTTCAAGTGACTTGGAGGATTGTTTTGTTCCTTTGCTTTGTCTGTTTAGAAAGCAGGTTATTCATAAAAATACGTGGAGGAAAATGCTGACTGCAAGATTTGTTTTGAGATCAGTAAATAAGGATCAGCCATCTAGTAATCTGATTTGCTGTCTGATTCCATGTAGTATAATCAGAAGATTAATGGCTCTGGTAGACATCTGCTTTGAAATAAGCAAGAGTAAATGGCTCAGTTGTTTGGAACTGAAGGTGATAAACCCAGCAAGCTCAGGAGAGTTTGAAAGGAAAGAGAAACAATACACCATATTGTTTGAAAAAATGAGAAGATTTGGCTGGATTTCACGTCAGCTCCACTCATAATGAAATTAGCCTCTGTTCAAAGAAGGGATGAACTCATCCATGGATTTTTGCAATTGTTTTTTTGATTGGTCTTTACCAATCTCCAGCACTGGACACACTCTTTTAACTCCTCTGTCTTTTTGCAATTCAATGTTATTATAAATTAATTATTATTTTATTATGATTTCATAATTATTATCACTTTAGCACCTAGGAGCCCAGTCATGGAGCAGGATCCGTTGTCCCAGGCCCTCTACAAACACAGAACAAAGTCAACTCAGGGATCCTGCCCCAAGGACCTTACAATCCAAGAATAAGACAAGAGATGATAGGTAGATATTGAGAGGGGAGTACAGCTAATACAAAAACCAGTGAGAGGCCCATACAATGCCACCATGGCTAAACAACAGAGTAAAAGGCACTTAGAGATGTTGAGAGCAAAGCCATATTTAGGCTGGACAGAAACCTGCTGTGAATTTTAAGAGTCTGATTGAGTGACTGGACAAGAAAATGGCAGATGAAATTCAATGTTGATAAATGCAAAGTAATGCACATTGGAAAACATAATCCCAACTCTATACACAAAATTATGAGGATATAAATGAGCTGTTAGCACTCAAGAAGATCTTGGAGTCATCATGGATAATTCACTGAAAAGATCTGCTCAGTGTGCAGTTATAGTCAAAAAAGCTAAGAGAATGTCCGGAACTATTAGGAAAGGGATAGATAATAAAACAGAAGATACCACAATGCTACTATATAAATCCATTGTACGCCCACACCGTGGAAACCGTGTGCAGTTCTGGCTGCCCCATCTCACAAAAGCTTTATTAGGATGGGAAAGGGTACAGGGAAGGGCAATACAAATGAGTGTATGGAACAGCTTCCATCTGAGATGAGACTGGGGCCAGGTCTACACTACACGCTTCCTTTGGTAAAACTCTGTTGTGCAGGGGTGTGCAAAGTCCATACCCCTACGTGACGTAGTTATACCAACCTTACCCCGCCGTGTGGCCGGCGCTAGCCGCTGCGCTCCCGTCTTAGAGCATCTTCAGCAAAGCCGCACAGCTGCATGCAGGGCTGTAGTGTAGACCTGCCCCGGGATGGTCATGGCCCAGTGTGACTCTGGCCTATGGTGATGTCATGGCTAGTGTGAGCAGGACAGGTGGTGATGTCATGGCCCCGTGTCACCATGGCCCTGGTGATGTCATGGCTAGTGTGAGCAGCGCAGGTGGTGATGTCATGGCCCCATGTCACTAGGGCCGGTGGTGATGTCATGGCTAGTGTGAGCAGCGCAGGTGGTGATGTCATGGCCCCGTGTCACCATGGCCCTGGTGATGTCATGGCTAGTGTGAGCGGCGCAGGTCGGCAGGTGGTGATGTCCATGGCCCCGTTCACTAGGGCCGGTGGGTGATGTCATGGCCCGTGTCACCATGGCCCGGGATTGTCATGGCTCGTGTGAGCAGCGGCAGTGGTGATGTTCAATTGGCCCCGTGTCCCATGGCCCTGGTGATGTCATGGTTTTTCTAGTGTGAGCCAGCGCAGGTGGTGATGTCATGGCCCCGTGTCACTACGGGCCGGTGGTGATGTCATGGCCCCGTGTCACCATGCCCTGGTGATGTCATGGCTAGTGTGAGCAGCGCAGGTGGTGAGTCATGGCCCCAATGTCCACCATGGCCCCTGGGATGTCTGGCTAGTAGAGGCACAGGTGTGATTCATGGCCGGCTGTCACAGGCTGTGGTGATGTCATGGCCCCGTGTCAACATGCCCTGGTGATCGTATGGCTTAGTGTGAGCAGCGCAGGTTGGTGATGTCATGGCCCATGTCACCATGGCCTGGTGATCGTCATGCTAGTATGAGCAGCACAGGTGGTGATGTCATGGCCCCGTGTCACTAGGGCCGGTGTGATGTCATGGCCCGTGTTCACCATGGCCCTGGTGAGTTCATGCTAGTGTGAGCACGCGCAGGTGTGATGTCATGGCCCCATGTCACCTATGGCCCTGGTGATTCATGGCTAGTGTGAGCAGCGCAGGTGGTGGTGTCTGGCTGTGTCCCATGGCCCGCTGGTGATTCATGGCTAGTGTAGCAGCGCAAGGTGGTGATGTCAATGGCCGCCGGTGTCAAATGGCCCTGTAATGTCATGGCCCCGTGTCACTAGGGGCCGTGGTATGTCATGGCCGTGCACCATGGCCCTGGTGATGTCATGGCTGTGTGAGCAGCCGCAGGTGGTTGATGTCATGGTCCCCGGTCACTAGGGCCGGTGGTGATCACGGATGTCAGATCCAACCCGAGCCCAGCTACGGACGCCGCAGGGTTTCGGGCGGCGGCCCGGTTTGCCAAAGTAACCGTCACGCCCGGAAATACGTACGTCGCCGCAAGAAGTGCTCTGTGTTGCTTCCCGGGTTCATCCACTCAGCGCGTGGGGCCGCCCGCGAGAGACGCGAGACCCTCCGCTGCCCCGTCCCCTCCGCCTCGGGCAGCGACCCGCAGAGCCCCGGCCGCCGAGCGCCTTTGAAGCCCCGCTACAAGGGCCGGAGCAGCATCAACCCGTCCGACGCCAGCACAACCCCGGTACCGACCCCCCCGCGCCGCGCGCGCCGCCCGCTCCCCTTTCCCCGTCTGCGCCCCGCCACCCCCCGGGCCAACGTCCCCCCAACTTCCCCCCGAGCGCGCGCCGGCCCACGCCCCCTTCCCCCCCGACGACCAAACCCACCGGAGCCTGAACCTCCACCCCCGCCCACTTCCCACCGTTTCTGACGGCACCCCCTCTTGCCACCTTCTTATGTAGTCCGGGTTCCGCGGTTCCGTCTGCCTCACCGCTCATTATGTCCTTGCTTTTCACAATCCCGAACCCTTGCGTACGCCTCGGAAGCACCTAGACCCGTCCCCTCGCCCGACCCTCTCCCCGTCTTGCGGCCTGGGTTTCTGGGCTAACCTGCCCTCCGGTCGCCTCGCCGCACCACAACTTCCCCGTCTGTCGCCTTCCTCTCTGCCAAACACAGCTCCCCGGTGCTGCTACCCCGGTAAACTTCCCGTCTGCAAGATCCTGCCACCGCCCAATGGAAGCCTTCTGTATTCCGGCTTGCTCCACTCTTCCCCGTCTGCCCCCACGGCCGCCCTTCCACCGGGCCACCGACTGCGCCTTACCAACTTCCCCATCTGCACCCCTCTGGCCCCCCCCAGGCGGCGACCCTCCTCCGCCCCCGCATCCTCCGAATCGCACGCCCCCTGCAACCTACCCCCCTACCCAGCCAGGTTTCCCACCTCATCTCTGCACCGCGCCCTGCCCACCCTCTGTCGTAGGCCTAACTCGTAAAACAGCCCAGTCAGTTCTGATGGCTGATGAGTCGACTTCATTTCCAGTTCTTCTTTCCCTTACACGACCTGAGGACACGCCCGAGATAAATCAGTCCCAGTATCAATTCCCCAATCGTCCCTTATTCAGAAAACAGTTCCCAGGTTTCCGGAGGGTGTAAAAAACTGAAATTAGCAAACGACTAAATTCTCAACCTCATTCACCTCTACCAATGCCTTAAAAGCCGTCACATTGGGCAATGCCAAGAAAACAAGTGTAACTTTTCCCTCCTTAGTTTCAAGCAAGCGCGGGTGCTAATCAATTGGGACAGATCCTGAGCCTGGTTCATCGTAACTGAATCGAATGGATCACCGCAGCAATTGGCTTATGAGTTGATGGCGTGGCAGTATGGGACGCTTCTTTTGCCATGTGCTCATGCCTGTTGCAAACTTGACAAAAGGGGCCAAATTTTTTTCCTAACATACAGTCTGAAGTTGGCTGAGTCGACGCCGCTCGGGTGTACGCTGCTTAGTCCGTGACAAATAGCAACGCTGCTGCACGGAGTAGAGTGGAGTGAAGTTAGGGTAAAAAATTAGATGAATTGCTAAACAGGGACTGATCCGCATGGAAATATCAAGACATCCCGAAGGTTCACTTTCTGAATAATGTTTACTTCCCGCACTACGCAAGCCCATAGCTGACAATGTGCAAGACGGCAGGGGAAGCCAAAGTTTTCCAAAGTCATACTCTTGCATGAAAGGAATTATCAGAATGTCCTGCGACTGCCGCTTGTCGCAACCGAGAATGTTTCAACACCAGAAGGCAGCTCTTTCCTGATTACCGTGCTGTCGGCAAAGTGCAACTACTTGTCATTATTTGGCAACATGCTCATGCCCGTTTTAATACTCTGAATTGGGACTGGCTTGAACTCATTTGGTTCGTTTTAGAACCACTTGAACACGTGGGTTCAGAATTTTTCAGCCATGAACTAACATATGTTGGGTTGCAGAATCACTGAATTAAACAAGCAGCAGGGAGGAACAGCGAGGGATAAACAATTCCTGTTTAAATGAATAGGGGGAAAAAGAGAGAGGTGTGGCAGAAGAAATATTATAAATAGGGAACAGGGAAAGGGAGAGAAGAGGGTGGAATAAATTCTCTGCTCCTATAACAAGGCTGGGGAGTAGGCGCGTGGGTGCGTGCGGGTTAAATAAGTACAAAGTAGCCCAGACTCGGACTCTAGTATACATCAGTGATGTATTAATTCTATCGTTTAGTGGAGCGATAGCCACTTACACTGGACTCGGTTCTATATATATGCTAATAGAAAGGCCAAATTGTCGCACATGGGAGCTCTGGTCACCAATTACTCAGACCGGGAGAATTTGGGAGGGCCACAGCAAAACCTGGATCGCGCATTCTGTAATAGCTCTTTAAATGGGCTTCTATCCAAAACAGTCACGTAGTAATGGAACGGGCACAGTAGAGCTAGGATAAACATGGACCCTGATCTTGGCGTGCTGGAGGTTCACTCAGTAAGGTCTCTACAGGGTGAGGGAGAAAGGTCTTAAAAAAACCATGTTGCTGCTCACCCAAGATCCAGGGGGCCTTAATAGTTATTGTGGCACTTGTGTTCTGTCCGGCTAGACCCAGAAGTGCATTTATGTGAGTTGCAATAACTGAAAAAATAACACGACAATACACAACCCTTACTTATTAGACTAGGGATGGTCGGACCAAAAACGGCACAATTATTAACAATCCTAACGTTTGAGGGGCACGGGTTTGTGTCTGGACCCAATACATTACGGCACCACATTTGTGAGAATTGACCCAACAATGAAATATTTGATCTGAATCTATTACCCATATGAGAAGAGAGGCATACTCCAACTGTCTGCGGATG